>NW_027440046.1:0-28444 GCF_031893055.1 Leptodactylus fuscus
TCTCTCTTCTCCATTAGAGGTCAGTAATGAGCCGGTTTTCCTTCTCTCTTCTCCATTAGAGGGCAGTAATGAGCCGAGGTTCTTCCTCTCTCTCTCTTCTCCATTAGAGGGCAGTAATGAGCTGGTTCTTCCTCTCTTCTCCCATTAGAGGGCAGTAATGAGCCGGTTCTTCCTCTCTCTCTTCTCCATTAGAGGGCAGTAGTGAGCCGGTTCTTCCTCTCTCTCTTCCCCATTAGAGGGCAGTAATGAGCCCGGTTCTTCCTCTCCTTCTCCATTAGAGGTCAGAATGAGCCGGTTCTTCCTCTCTTCTCCATTAGAGGGGCAGTAATGAGCCGGTTCTTCCTCTCTTCTCCATTAGAGGGCAGTAATGAGCCGGTTCTTCCTCTCTTCTCCATTAGAGGTCAGTAATGAGCCGGTTCTTCCTCTCTTCTCCATTACGAGGGCAGTAATGAGCCGGTTCTTCCTCTCTTCTCAATTAGAGGGCAGTAATGAGCCGGTTCTTCCTCTCTTCTCCATTAGAGGGCAGTAATGAGCCGGTTCTTCCTCTCTCTCTTCTCCATTAGAGGTCAGTAATGAGCCGGTTCTTCCTCTCTTCTCCATTAGAGGTCAGTAATGAGCCGGTTCTTCCTCTCTTCTCCATTAGAGGGCAGTAATGAGCCGGTTCTTCCTCTCTTCTCCATTAGAGGGCAGTAATGAGCCGGCTCTTCCTCTCTTCTCCATTAGAGGGCAGTAATGAGCCGGTTCTTCCTCTCTCTCTCTTCTCCATTAGAGGTCAGTAATGAGCCGGTTCTTCCTCTCTCTCTTCTCCATTAGAGGGCAGTAATGAGCCGGTTCTTCCTCTCTCTCTTCTCCATTAGAGGGCAGTAATGAGCCGGTTCTTCCTCTCTTCTCCATTAGAGGTCAGTAATGAGCCGGTTCTTCCTCTCTTCTCCATTAGAGGGCAGTAATGAGCCGGTTCTTCCTCTCTCTCTTCTCCATTAGAGGGCAGTAATGAGCTGGTTCTTCCTCTCTTCTCCATTAGAGGGCAGTAATGAGCCGGTTCTTCCTCTCTCTCTTCTCCATTAGAGGGCAGTAGTGAGCCGGTTTCTTCCTCTCTCTCTTCCCCATTAGAGGGCAGTAATGAGCCGGTTCTTCCTCTCTTCTCCATTAGAGGGCAGTAATGAGTCGGTTCTTCTCTTCTCCATTAGAGGGCAGTAATGAGCCGGTTCTTCCTCTCTCTCTTCTCCATTAGAACGGGCAGTAATGAGCCGGTTCTTCCTCTCTCTCTTCTCCATTAGAGGGCAGTAATGAGCCGGTTCTTCCTCTCTTCTCCATTAGAGGTCAGTAATGAGCCGGTTTCTTCCTCTCTTCTCCATTAGAGGGCAGTAATGAGCCGGTTCTTCCTCTCTTCTCCATTAGAGGGCAGTAATGAGCCGGTTCTTCCTCTCTCTCTTCTCCATTAGAGGGCAGTAATGAGCCGTTTTTTCCCTCTCTTCCCCATTAGAGGGCAGTAATGAGCCGGTTCTTCCTCTCTTCTCCATTAGAGGGCAGTAATGAGCCGGTTCTTCCTCCTTCTCTCCATTAGAGGGCAGTAATGAGCCGGTTCTTCCTCTCTTCTCCATTAGAGGTCAGTAATGAGCCGGTTCTTCCTCTCTTCTCCATTAGAGGGCAGTAATGAGCCGGTTCTTCTTCTCTTCTCCATTAGAGGTCAGTAATGATCCGGTTCTTCCTCTCTCTCTTCTCCATTAGAGGTCAGTAATGAGCCGGTTCTTCCTCTCTCTCTCCATTAGAGGGCAGTAATGAGCCGATTCTTCCTCTCTTCTCCATTAGAGGGCAGTAATGAGCCGGTTCTTCCTCTCTTCTCCATTAGAGGGCAGTAATGAGCCGGTTCTTCCTCTCTTCTCCATTAGAGGTCAGTAATGAGCCGGTTCTTCCTCTCTTCCCCCATTAGAGGGCAGTAATGAGCCGGTTCTTCCTCTCTTCTCCATTAGAGGTCAGTAATGAGCCGGTTCTTCCTCTCTTCTCCCATTAGAGGGCAGAAATGAGCCGGTTCTTCCTATCTTCTCCATTAGAGGGCAGTAATGAGCCGGTTCTTCCTCTCTTCTCCATTAGAGGGCAGTAATGAGCCGGTTCTTCCTCTCTTCTCCATTAGAGGTCAGTAATGAGCCGGTTCTTCCTCTCTTCTCCATTAGAGGTCAGTAATGAGGCCGGTTCTTCCTCTCTTCTCCATTAGAGGGCAGTAATGAGCCGGTTCTTCCTCTCTTCCCCCATTAGAGGGCAGTAATGAGCCGGTTCTTCTCTTCTCCATTAGAGGGCAGTAATGAGCCGGTTCTTCCTCTCTCTCTTCTCCATTAGAGGGCAGTAATGAGCTGGTTCTTCCCTCTCTTCTCCATTAGAGGTCAGTAATGAGCCGGTTCTTCCTCTCTTCTCCATTAGAGGGCAGTAATGAGCCGGTTCTTCCTCTCTTCTCCATTAGAGGGCAGTAATGAGCCGGTTCTTCCTCTCTCTCTTCTCTCCATTAGAGGTCAGTAATGAGCCGGTTCTTCCTCTCTTCTCCATTAGAGTCAGTAATGAGCCGGTTCTTCCTCTCTTCTCCATTAGAGGTCAGTAATGAGCCGTTTTTCTCTCTCTTCTCCATTAGAGGTCAGTAATGAGCCGGTTCTTCCTCTCTTCTCCATTAGAGGGCAGTAATGAGCCGGTTCTTCCTCTCTTCTCCATTAGAGGGCAGTAATGATCCGGTTCTTCCTCTCTTCTCCATTAGAGGGCAGTAATGAGCCGGTTCTTCCTCTCTTCCCCATTAGAGGGCAGTAATGATCCGGTTCTTCCTCTCTTCTCCATTAGAGGGCAGTAATGAGCCGGTTCTTCCTCTCTTCTCCATTAGAGGGCATTAATGAGCCGGTTCTTCCTCTCTCTCTTCTCCATTAGAGGGCAGTAATGAGCCGGTTCTTCCTCTCTCTCTTCTCCATTAGAGGGCAGTAATGAGCTGTTCTTCTTCTCTCTCTTCTCCATTAGAGGGCAGTAATGAGCCGGTTCTTCCTAGCTTCTCCATTAGAGGGCAGTAATGAGCCGGTTCTTCCTCTCTTCTCCATTAGAGGGCAGTAATGAGTCGGTTCTTCCTCTCTTCTCCATTAGAGGGCAGTAATGAGCCGTTTTTTCCCTCTCTTCTCCATTAGAGGGCAGTAATGAGCCGTTTTTCCCTCTCTTCTCCATTAGAGGGCAGTAATGAGCCGGTTCTTCCTCTCTTCTCCATTAGAGGGCAGTAATGAGCCGGTTCTTCCTCTCTCTCTTCTCCATTAGAGGGCAGTAATGAGCCGGTTCTTCCTCTCTTCTCCATTAGAGGGCAGTAATGAGCCGGTACTTTCCTCTCTTCTCCATTAGAGGGCAGTAATGAGCCGGTTCTTCCTCTCTTCTCCATTAGAGGGCAGTAATGAGCCGGTTCTTCCTCTCTCTCTTCTCCATTAGAGGGCAGTAATGAGCCGATTCTTCCTCTCTTCTCCATTAGAGGGCAGTAATGAGCCGGTTCTTCCTCTCTCTTCTCCATTAGAGGGCAGTAATGAGCCGGTTCTTCCTCTCTTAACCATTAGAGGGCAGTAATGAGCCGGTTCTTCCTCTCTTCTCCATTAGAGGGCAGTAATGAGCTGGTTCTTCCTCTCTCTCTTCTCCATTAGAGGGCAGTAATGAGCCGGTCTCTTCCTCTCTTCTCCATTAGAGGGCAGTAATGAGCCGGTTCTTCCTCTCTTCTCCATTAGAGGTCAGTAATGAGCCGGTTCTTCCTCTCTCTCTTCTCCATTAGAGGTCAGTAATGAGCCGGTTCTTCCTCTCTTCTCCATTAGAGGGCAGTAATGAGCCGGTTCTTCCTCTCTTCTCCATTAGAGGGCAGTAATGAGCCGGTTCTTCCTCTCTTCTCCATTAGAGGGCAGTAATGAGCTGGTTCTTCCTCTCTTCTCCATTAGAGGGCAGTAATGAGCCGGTTCTTCCTCTCTCTTTCTCCATTAGAGGTCAGTAATGAGCCGGTTCTTCCTCTCTCTCTTCTCCATTAGAGGTCAGTAATGAGCCGTTCTTCCTCTCTCTCTTCTCCATTAGAGGGCAGTAATGAGCCGTTCTTCCTCTCTTCTCCGTTAGAGGGCAGTAATGAGCCGTTTTTCCCTCTCTTCTCCATTAGAGGGCAGTAATGAGCCGGTTCTTCCTCTCTTCTCCATTAGAGGGCAGTAATGAGCCGGTTCTTCCTCTCTCTCTTCTCCATTAGAGGGCAGTAATGAGCCGATTTCTTCCTCTCTTCTCCATTAGAGGGCAGTAATGAGCCGGTTCTTCCTCTCTTCTCCATTAGAGGGTCAGTAATGAGCCGGTTCTTCCTCTCTTAACCATTAGAGGGCAGTAATGAGCCGGTTCTTCCTCTCTTCTCCATTAGAGGGCAGTAATGAGCTGGTTCCTCTCCTCTCTTCTCCATTAGAGGGCAGTAATGAGCCGGTTCTTCCTCTCTTCTCCATTAGAGGGCAGTAATGAGCCGGTTCTTCCTCTCTTCTCCATTAGAGGTCAGTAATGAGCCGGTTCTTCCTCTCTCTCTTCTTCATTAGAGGGCAGTAATGAGCCGGTTCTTCCTCTCTCTCTTCTCCATTAGAGGGCAGTAATGAGCCGGTTCTTCCTCTCTTCTCCATTAGAGGGCAGTAATGAGCCGGTTTCTTTCCTCTCTTCTCCATTAGAGGGCAGTAATGAGCCGGTTCTTCCTCTCTTCTCCATTAGAGGGCAGTAATGAGCTGGTTCTTCCTCTCTCTCTTCTCCATTAGAGGGCAGTAATGAGCCGTTTTTCCCTCTCTTCTCCATTAGAGGGCAGTAATGAGCCGGTTCTTCCTCTCTTCTCCATTAGAGGGCAGTAATGAGCCGGGTTCTTCCTCTCTTCTCCATTAGAGGTCAGTAATGAGTCCGGTTCTTCCTCTCTCTCTACTTCATTAGAGGTCAGTAATGAGCCGGTTCTTCCTCTCTCTCTTCTTCATTAGAGGGCAGTAATGAGCCGGTTCTTCCTCTCTCTCTTCTCCATTAGAGGTCAGTAATGAGCCGGTTCTTCCTCTCTTCTCCATTAGAGGTCAGTAATGAGCCGGTTCTTCCTCTCTCTCTTCTCCATTAGAGGTCAGTAATGAGCTGGTTCTTCCTCTCTTCTCCATTAGAGGGCAGTAATGAGCCGGTTCTTCCTCTCTCTCTCTTCTCCATTAGAGGTCAGTAATGAGCCGTTTCTTCCTCTCTTCTCCATTAGAGGGCAGTAATGAGCCGGTTCTTCCTCTCTCTCTTCTCCATTAGAGGTCAGTAATGAGCCGGTTCTTCCTCTCTTCTCCATTAGAGGGCAGTAATGAGCCGGTTCTTCCTCTTCCTCTCTTCTCCATTAGAGGTCAGTAATGAGCCGGTTCTTCCTCTCTCTCTACTTCATTAGAGGTCAGTAATGAGCCCGTTCTTCCTCTCTCTCTTCTTCATTAGAGGGCAGTAATGAGCCGGTTCTTCCTCTCTCTCTTCTCCATTAGAGGGCAGTAATGAGCCGGTTCTTCCTCTCTTCTCCATTAGAGGTCAGTAATGAGCCGGTTCTTCCTCTCTCTCTTCTCCATTAGAGGTCAGTAATGAGCCGGTTCTTCCTCTCTTCTCCATTAGAGGGCAGTAATGAGCCGGTTCTTCCTCTCTCTCTTCTCCATTAGAGGTCAGTAATGAGCCGGTTCTTCCTCTCTTCTCCATTAGAGGGCAGTAGTGAGCTGGTTCTTCCTCTCTTCTCCATTAGAGGGCAGTAATGAGCCGGTTCTTCCTCTCTTTCTTCTCCATTAGAGGGCAGTAATGAGCCGGTTCTTCCTCTCTCTCTTCTCCATTAGAGGTCAGTAATGAGCCGGTTCTTCCTCTCTTCTCCATTAGAGGGCAGTAGTGAGCTGGTTCTTCCTCTCTTCTCCATTAGAGGGCAGTAATGAGCCGGTTCTTCCTCTCTCTCTACTTCATTAGAGGTCAGTAATGAGCCGGTTCTTCCTCTCTCTCTTCTCCATTAGAGGGCAGTAATGAGCCGGTTCTTCCTCTCTCTCTTCTCCATTAGAGGGCAGTAGTGAGCCGGTTCTTCCTCTCTCTCTTCTCCATTAGAGGGCAGTAATGAGCCGATTCTTCTCTCTCTTCTCCATTAGAGGTCAGTAATGAGCCGGTTCTTCCTCTCTCTCTTCTCCTTTAGAGGGCAGTAATGAGCCGGTTCTTCCTCTCTTCTCCATTAGAGGTCAGTAATGAGCCGGTTCTTCCTCTCTTCTCCATTAGAGGGCAGTAATGAGCTGGTTCTTCCTCTCTTCTCCATTAGAGGTCAGTAATGAGCCGGTTCTTCCTCTCTTCTCCATTAGAGGTCAGTAATGAGCCGGTTCTTCCTCTCTTCTCCATTAGAGGGCAGTAATGAGCCGGTTCTTCCTCTCTTCTCCATTAGAGGGCAGTAATGAGCCGGTTCTTCCTCTCTTCTCCATTAGAGGGCAGTAATGAGCCGGTTCTTCTTATCTTCTCCATTAGAGGTCAGTAATGAGCCGGTTCTTCCTCTCTTCTCCATTAGAGGTCAGTAATGAGCCGGTTCTTCCTCTCTTCTCCATTAGAGGGCAGTAATGAGCCGGTTCTTCCTCTCTCTCTCTTCTCCATTAGAGGGCAGTAATGAGCCGGTTCTTCCTCTCTTCTCCATTAGAGGTCAGTAATGAGCCGGTTCTTCCTCTCTTCTCCATTAGAGGGCAGTAATGAGCCGGTTCTTCCTCTCTTCTCCATTAGAGGGCAGTAATGAGCCGCTTCTTCCTCTCTTCTCCATTAGAGGGCAGTAATGAGTCGGTTCTTCCTCTCTTCTCCATTAGAGGTCAGTAATGAGCCGGTTCTTCCTCTCTTCTCCATTAGAGGGCAGTAATGAGCCGGTTCTTCCTCTCTCTCTCTTCTCCATTAGAGGGCAGTAATGAGCCGGTTCTTCCTCTCTTCTCCATTAGAGGTCAGTAATGAGCCGGTTCTTCCTCTCTTCTCCATTAGAGGGCAGTAATGAGCCGGTTCTTCCTCTCTCTCTCTTCTCCATTAGAGGTCAGTAATGAGCCGGTTCTTCCTCTCTCTCTTCTCCATTAGAGGGCAGTAATGAGCCGATTCTTCTTCTCTCTCTTCTCCATTAGAGGTCAGTAATGAGCCGGTTCTTCCTCTCTCTCTTCTCCATTAGAGGGCAGTAATGAGTCGGTTCTTCCTCTCTTCTCCATTAGAGGTCAGTAATGAGCCGGTTCTTCCTCTCTTCTCCATTAGAGGGCAGTAATGAGCCGGTTCTTCCTCTCTCTCTCTTCTCCATTAGAGGGCAGTAATGAGCCGGTTCTTCCTCTCTCTCTTCTCCATTAGAGGGCAGTAGTGAGCCGGTTCTTCCTCTCTCTCTTCCCCATTAGAGGGCAGTAATGAGCCGGTTCTTCCTCTCTTCCCCATTAGAGGGCAGTAATGAGCCGGTTCTTCTCTTCTCCATTAGAGGTCAGTAATGAGCCGGTTCTTCCTCTCTTCTCCATTAGAGGGCAGTAATGAGCCGGTTCTTCCTCTCTTCTCCATTAGAGGGCAGTAATGAGCCGGTTCTTCCTCTCTCTCTTCTCCATTAGAGGGCAGTAATGAGCCGTTTCTTCCCTCTCTTCTTCATTAGAGGGCAGTAATGAGCCGGTTCTTCCTCTCTCTCTTCTCCATTAGAGGGCAGTAATGAGCCGGTTCTTCCTCTCTTCTCCATTAGAGGGCAGTAATGAGCCGGTTCTTCCTCTCTTCTCCATTAGAGGGCAGTAATGAGCCGGTTCTTCCTCTCTTCTCCATTAGAGGGCAGTAATGAGCCGGTTCTTCCTCTCTCTCTTCTCCATTAGAGGGCAGTAATGAGCCGGTTCTTCCTCTCTCTCTTCTCCATTAGAGGGCAGTAATGAGCCGGTTCTTCCTCTCTCTCTTCTCCATTAGAGGGCAGTAATGAGCCGGTTCTTCCTCTCTCTCTTCTCCATTAGAGGGCAGTAATGAGCCGGTTCTTCCTCTCTTCTCCATTAGAGGGCAGTAATGAGCCGGTTCTTCCTCTCTTCTCCATTAGAGGGCAGTAATGAGCCGGTTCTTCCTCTCTTCTCCATTAGAGGGCAGTAATGAGCCGGTTCTTCCTCTCTTCTCCATTAGAGGTCAGTAATGAGCCGGTTCTTCCTCTCTTCTCCATTAGAGGTCAGTAATGAGCCGGTTCTTCCTCTCTTCTCCATTAGAGGGCAGTAATGAGCCGGTTCTTCTTCTCTTCTCCATTAGAGGTCAGTAATGATCCGGTTCTTCCTCTCTCTCTTCTCCATTAGAGGGCAGTAATGAGCCGGTTCTTCCTCTCTCTCTTCTCCATTAGAGGGCAGTAATGAGCCGGTTCTTCCTCTCTTCTCCATTAGAGGGCAGTAATGAGCCGGATCTTCCTCTCTCTCTTCTCCATTAGAGGTCAGTAATGAGCCGGTTCTTCCTCTCTCTCTTCTCCATTAGAGGTCAGTAATGAGCCGGTTCTTCCTCTCTTCTCCATTAGAGGTCAGTAATGAGCCGGTTCTTCCTCTCTCTCTTCTCCATTAGAGGTCAGTAATGAGCCGGTTCTTCCTCTCTCTCTTCTCCATTAGAGGGCAGTAATGAGCCGGTTCTTCCTCTCTCTCTCTTCTCCATTAGAGGGCAGTAGTGAGCTGGTTCTTCCTCTCTTCTCCATTAGAGGGCAGTAATGAGCCGGTTCTTCCTCTCTTCTCCATTAGAGGGCAGTAATGAGCCGGTTCTTCCTCTCTTCTCCATTAGAGGTCAGTAATGATCCGGTTCTTCCTCTCTTCTCCATTAGAGGGCAGTAATGAGCCGGTTCTTCCTCTCTTCTCCATTAGAGGGCAGTAATGAGTCGGTTCTTCCTCTCTTCTCCATTAGAGGGCAGTAATGAGTCGGTTCTTCCTCTCTTCTCCATTAGAGGGCAGTAATGAGTCGGTTCTTCCTCTCTTCTCCATTAGAGGGCAGTAATGAGCCGGTTCTTCCTCTCTTCTCCATTAGAGGGCAGTAATGAGTCGGTTCTTCCTCTCTTCTCCATTAGAGGGCAGTAATGAGCCGGTTCTTCCTCTCTTCTCCATTAGAGGGTAGTAATGAGTCGGTTCTTCCTCTCTTCTCCATTAGAGGGCAGTAATGAGCCGGTTCTTCCTCTCTTCTCCATTAGAGGGCAGTAATGAGCCATTTCTTCCTCTCTCTCTTCTCCATTAGAGGGCAGTAATGAGCCGGTTCTTCCTCTCTTCCCCATTAGAGGGCAGTAATGATCCGGTTCTTCCTCTCTTCTCCATTAGAGGGCAGTAATGAGCCGGTTCTTCCTCTCTTCTCCATTAGAGGGCAGTAATGAGCCGGTTCTTCCTCTCTCTCTTCTCCATTAGAGGGCAGTAATGAGCCGGTTCTTCTTCTCTCTCTTCTCCATTAGAGGGCAGTAATGAGCCGGTTCTTCCTATCTTCTCCATTAGAGGGCAGTAATGAGCCGGTTCTTCCTATCTTCTCCATTAGAGGGCAGTAATGAGCCGGTTCTTCCTCTCTTCTCCATTAGAGGGCAGTAATGAGCCGGTTCTTCCTCTCTTCTCCATTAGAGGGCAGTAATGAGCCGTTTTTCCCTCTCTTCTCCGTTAGAGGGCAGTAATGAGCCGGTTCTTCCTCTCTTCTCCATTAGAGGTCAGTAATGAGCCGGTTCTTCCTCTCTTCTCCATTAGAGGGCAGTAATGAGCCGGTTCTTCCTCTCTTCTCCATTAGAGGGCAGTAATGAGCCGTTTTTCCCTCTCTTCTCCGTTAGAGGGCAGTAATGAGCCGGTTCTTCCTCTCTTCTCCATTAGAGGTCAGTAATGAGCCGGTTCTTCCTCTCTTCTCCATTAGAGGGCAGTAATGAGCCGGTTCTTCCTCTCTTCTCCATTAGAGGTCAGTAATGAGCCGGTTCTTCCTCTCTTCTCCATTAGAGGGCAGTAATGAGCCGGTTCTTCCTCTCTTCTCCATTAGAGGGCAGTAATGAGCCGGTTCTTCCTCTCTTCTCCATTAGAGGGCAGTAATGAGCCGGTTCTTCCTCTCTTCTCCATTAGAGGTCAGTAATGAGCCGGTTCTTCCTCTCTTCTCAATTAGAGGGCAGTAATGAGCCGGTTCTTCCTCTCTTCTCCATTAGAGGTCAGTAATGAGCCGGTTCTTCCTCTCTCCTCCTTTAGAGGTCAGTAATGAGCCGGTTCTTCCTCTTTTCTCCATTAGAGGTCAGTATTGAGCCGGTTCTTCCTCTCTTCTCCATTAGAGGTCAGTAATGAGCCGGTTCTTCCTCTCTTCTCCATTAGAGGGCAGTAATGAGCCGGTTCTTCCTCTCTTCTCCATTAGAGGTCAGTAATGAGCCGGTTCTTCCTCTCTTCTCCATTAGAGGTCAGTAATGAGCCGGTACTTCCTCTCCTCTCCATTAGAGGGCAGTAATGAGCCGGTTCTTCCTCTCTCTCTTCCCCATAAGAGGGCAGTAATGAGCCGGTTCTTCCTCTCTTCCCCATTAGAGGGCAGTAATGATCCGGTTCTTCCTCTCTTCTCCATTAGAGGTCAGTAATGAGCCGGTTCTTCCTCTCTCTCTTCTCCATTAGAGGGCAGTAATGAGCCGATTCTTCCTCTCTTCTCCGTTAGAGGGCAGTAATGAGCCGTTTTTCCCTCTCTTCTCCGTTAGAGGGCAGTAATGAGCCGGTTCTTCCTCTCTTCTCCATTAGAGGTCAGTAATGAGCCGGTTCTTCCTCTCTCTTTCTCCATTAGAGGTCAGTAATGAGCCGGTTCTTCCTCTCTCTCTTCTCCATTAGAGGTCAGTAATGAGCCGGTTCTTCCTCTCTCTCTTCTCCATTAGAGGGCAGTAATGAGCCGATTCTTCCTCTCTTCTCCGTTAGAGGGCAGTAATGAGCCGGTTCTTCCTCTCTTCTCCATTAGAGGTCAGTAATGAGCCGGTTCTTCCTCTCTCTCTTCTCCATTAGAGGGCAGTAATGAGCCGGTTCTTCCTCTCTTCTCCATTAGAGGGCAGTAATGAGCCGGTTCTTCCTCTCTCTCTTCTCCATTAGAGGGCAGTAATGAGCCGGTTCTTCCTCTCTTCTCCATTAGAGGGCAGTAATGAGCCGGTTCTTCCTCTCTTCTCCATTAGAGGGCAGTAATGAGCCGGTACTTCCTCTCTCTCTTCTCCATTAGAGGGCAGTAATGAGCCGGTTCTTCCTCTCTCTCTTCTCCATTAGAGGGCAGTAATGAGCGGGTTCTTCCTCTCTCTCTTCTCCATTAGAGGGCAGTAATGAGCCGGTTCTTCCTCTCTTCTCCATTAGAGGGCAGTAATGAGCCGGTTCTTCCTCTCTTCTCCATTAGAGGGCAGTAATGAGCCGGTACTTCCTCTCTTCTCCATTAGAGGGCAGTAATGAGCCGGTTCTTCCTCTCTTCTCCATTAGAGGTCAGTAATGAGCCGGTTCTTCCTCTCTCTCTTCTCCATTAGAGGGCAGTAATGAGCCGTTTTTCCCTCTCTTCTCCGTTAGAGGGCAGTAATGAGCCGGTTCTTCCTCTCTTCTCCATTAGAGGTCAGTAATGAGCCGATTCTTCCTCTCTCTTTCTCCATTAGAGGTCAGTAATGAGCCGGTTCTTCCTCTCTCTCTTCTCCATTAGAGGTCAGTAATGAGCCAGTTCTTCCTCTCTCTCTTCTCCATTAGAGGGCAGTAATGAGCCGGTTCTTCCTCTCTTCTCCATTAGAGGTCAGTAATGAGCCGGTTCTTCCTCTCTCTTTCTCCATTAGAGGTCAGTAATGAGCCGGTTCTTCCTCTCTCTCTTCTCCATTAGAGGTCAGTAATGAGCCGATTCTTCCTCTCTTCTCCGTTAGAGGGCAGTAATGAGCCGTTTTTCCCTCTCTTCTCCATTAGAGGGCAGTAATGAGCCGGTTCTTCCTCTCTTCTCCATTAGAGGGCAGTAATGAGCCGGTTCTTCCTCTCTCTCTTCTCCATTAGAGGGCAGTAATGAGCCGATTCTTCCTCTCTTCTCCATTAGAGGGCAGTAATGAGCCGGTTCTTCCTCTCTTCTCCATTAGAGGGCAGTAATGAGCCGGTTCTTCCTCTCTTAACCATTAGAGGGCAGTAATGAGCCGGTTCTTCCTCTCTTCTCCATTAGAGGGCAGTAATGAGCTGGTTCTTCCTCTCTCTCTTCTCCATTAGAGGGCAGTAATGAGCCGGTTCTTCCTCTCTTCTCCATTAGAGGGCAGTAATGAGCCGGTTCTTCCTCTCTTCTCCATTAGAGGTCAGTAATGAGCCGGTTCTTCCTCTCTCTCTTCTTCATTAGAGGGCAGTAATGAGCCGTTTTTCCCTCTCTTCTCCATTAGAGGGCAGTAATGAGCCGGTTCTTCCTCTCTTCTCCATTAGAGGGCAGTAATGAGCCGGTTCTTCCTCTCTCTCTACTTCATTAGAGGTCAGTAATGAGCCGGTTCTTCCTCTCTCTCTTCTTCATTAGAGGGCAGTAATGAGCCGGTTCTTCCTCTCTCTCTTCTCCATTAGAGGGCAGTAATGAGCCGTTTTTCCCTCTCTTCTCCATTAGAGGGCAGTAATGAGCCGGTTCTTCCTCTCTTCTCCATTAGAGGGCAGTAATGAGCTGGTTCTTCCTCTCTCTCTTCTCCATTAGAGGGCAGTAATGAGCCGGTTCTTCCTCTCTTCTCCATTAGAGGTCAGTAATGAGCCGGTTCTTCCTCTCTCTCTACTTCATTAGAGGTCAGTAATGAGCCGGTTCTTCCTCTCTCTCTTCTCCATTAGAGGTCAGTAATGAGCCGGTTCTTCCTCTCTTCTCCATTAGAGGTCAGTAATGAGCCGGTTCTTCCTCTCTCTCTTCTCCATTAGAGGTCAGTAATGAGCTGGTTCTTCCTCTCTTCTCCATTAGAGGTCAGTAATGAGCCGGTTCTTCCTCTCTTCTCCATTAGAGGGCAGTAATGAGCCGGTTCTTCCTCTCTCTCTTCTCCATTAGAGGTCAGTAATGAGCCGGTTCTTCCTCTCTTCTCCATTAGAGGGCAGTAATGAGCCGGTTCTTCCTCTTCCTCTCTTCTCCATTAGAGGTCAGTAATGAGCCGGTTCTTCCTCTCTCTCTACTTCATTAGAGGTCAGTAATGAGCCGGTTCTTCCTCTCTCTCTTCTTCATTAGAGGGCAGTAATGAGCCGGTTCTTCCTCTCTCTCTTCTCCATTAGAGGTCAGTAATGAGCCGGTTCTTCCTCTCTTCTCCATTAGAGGTCAGTAATGAGCCGGTTCTTCCTCTCTCTCTTCTCCATTAGAGGTCAGTAATGAGCTGGTTCTTCCTCTCTTCTCCATTAGAGGGCAGTAATGAGCCGGTTCTTCCTCTCTCTCTTCTCCATTAGAGGGCAGTAGTGAGCCGGTTCTTCCTCTCTTCTCCATTAGAGGTCAGTAATGAGCCGGTTCTTCCTCTCTCTCTTCTCCATTAGAGGGCAGTAATGAGCCGGTTCTTCCTCTCTTCTCCATTAGAGGTCAGTAATGAGCCGGTTCTTCCTCTCTCTCTTCCCCATTAGAGGGCAGTAATGAGCCGGTTCTTCCTCTCTTCTCCATTAGAGGTCAGTAATGAGCCGGTTCTTCCTCTCTTCTCCATTAGAGGGCAGTAATGAGCCGGTTCTTCCTCTCTTCTCCATTAGAGGGCAGTAATGAGCCGGTTCTTCCTCTCTTCTCCATTAGAGGTCAGTAATGAGCCGGTTCTTCCTCTCTTCTCCATTAGAGGGCAGTAATGAGCCGGTTCTTCTTATCTTCTCCATTAGAGGTCAGTAATGAGCCGGTTCTTCCTCTCTTCTCCATTAGAGGTCAGTAATGAGCCGGTTCTTCCTCTCTTCTCCATTAGAGGGCAGTAATGAGCCGGTTCTTCTCTCTCTCTCTTCTCCATTAGAGGGCAGTAATGAGCCGGTTCTTCCTCTCTTCTCCATTAGAGGGCAGTAATGAGCCGGTTCTTCCTCTCTTCTCCATTAGAGGGCAGTAATGAGCCGGTTCTTCCTCTCTTCTCCATTAGAGGGCAGTAATGAGTCGGTTCTTCCTCTCTTCTCCATTAGAGGTCAGTAATGAGCCGGTTCTTCCTCTCTTCTCCATTAGAGGGCAGTAATGAGCCGGTTCTTCCTCTCTCTCTCTTCTCCATTAGAGGGCAGTAATGAGCCGGTTCTTCCTCTCTTCTCCATTAGAGGTCAGTAATGAGCCGGTTCTTCCTCTCTTCTCCATTAGAGGGCAGTAATGAGCCGGTTCTTCCTCTCTTCTCCATTAGAGGGCAGTATTGAGCCGGTTCTTCCTCTCTCTCTTCTCCATTAGAGGGCAGTAATGAGCCGGTTCTTCCTCTCTTCTCCATTAGAGGGCAGTAATGAGCCGGTTCTTCCTCTCTTCTCCATTAGAGGGCAGTAATGAGCCGGTTCTTCCTCTCTTCTCCATTAGAGGGCAGTAATGAGCCGGTTCTTCCTCTCTCTCTCTTCTCCATTAGAGGTCAGTAATGAGCCGGTTCTTCCTCTCTCTCTTCTCCATTAGAGGGCAGTAATGAGCCGATTCTTCTTCTCTCTCTTCTCCATTAGAGGTCAGTAATGAGCCGGTTCTTCCTCTCTCTCTTCTCCATTAGAGGGCAGTAATGAGCCGGTTCTTCCTCTCTCTCTTCTCCATTAGAGGGCAGTAATGAGCCGGTTCTTCCTCTCTCTCTTCTCCATTAGAGGGCAGTAATGAGCCGGTTCTTCCTCTCTTCTCCATTAGAGGGCAGTAATGAGCCGATTCTTCTCTCTCTCTTCTCCATTAGAGGTCAGTAATGAGCCGGTTCTTCCTCTCTCTCTTCTCCATTAGAGGGCAGTAATGAGCCGGTTCTTCCTCTCTCTCTTCTCCATTAGAGGGCAGTAATGAGCCGGTTCTTCCTCTCTTCTCCATTAGAGGGCAGTAATGAGCCGGTTCTTCCTCTCTCTCTCTTCTCCATTAGAGGGCAGTAATGAGCCGGTTCTTCCTCTCTCTCTTCTCCATTAGAGGGCAGTAGTGAGCCGGTTCTTCCTCTCTCTCTTCCCCATTAGAGGGCAGTAATGAGCCGGTTCTTCCTCTCTTCTCCATTAGAGGGCAGTAATGAGCCGGTTCTTCTCTCTCTCCATTAGAGGGCAGTAATGAGCCGGTTCTTCCTCTCTCTCTTCTCCATTAGAGGGCAGTAATGAGCTGGTTCTTCCTCTCTTCTCCATTAGAGGTCAGTAATGAGCCGGTTCTTCCTCTCTTCTCCATTAGAGGGCAGTAATGAGCCGGTTCTTCCTCTCTTCTCCATTAGAGGGCAGTAATGAGCCGGTTCTTCCTCTCTCTCTTCTCCATTAGAGGGCAGTAATGAGCCGTTTTTCCCTCTCTTCTTCATTAGAGGGCAGTAATGAGCCGGTTCTTCCTCTCTCTCTTCTCCATTAGAGGGCAGTAATGAGCCGGTTCTTCCTCTCTTCTCCATTAGAGGGCAGTAATGAGCCGGTTCTTCCTCTCTTCTCCATTAGAGGTCAGTAATGAGCCGGTTCTTCCTCTCTTCTCCATTAGAGGGCAGTAATGAGCCGGTTCTTCCTCTCTTCTCCATTAGAGGGCAGTAATGAGCCGGTTCTTCCTCTCTCTCTTCTCCATTAGAGGGCAGTAATGAGCCGGTTCTTCCTCTCTCTCTTCTCCATTAGAGGGCAGTAATGAGCCGGTTCTTCCTCTCTCTCTTCTCCATTAGAGGGCAGTAATGAGCCGGTTCTTCCTCTCTTCTCCATTAGAGGGCAGTAATGAGCCGGTTCTTCCTCTCTTCTCCATTAGAGGGCAGTAATGAGCCGGTTCTTCCTCTCTTCTCCATTAGAGGGCAGTAATGAGCCGGTTCTTCCTCTCTTCTCCATTAGAGGGCAGTAATGAGCCGGTTCTTCCTCTCTTCTCCATTAGAGGGCAGTAATGAGCCGGTTCTTCCTCTCTTCTCCATTAGAGGGCAGTAATGAGACGTTTTTCCCTCTCTTCTCCATTAGAGGGCAGTAATGAGCCGGTTCTTCCTCTCTTCTCCATTAGAGGTCAGTAATGAGCCGGTTCTTCCTCTCTTCTCCATTAGAGGGCAGTAATGAGCCGGTTCTTCCTCTCTTCTCCATTAGAGGTCAGTAATGAGCCGGTTCTTCCTCTCTTCTCCATTAGAGGTCAGTAATGAGCCGGTTCTTCCTCTCTTCTCCATTAGAGGGCAGTAATGAGCCGGTTCTTCTTCTCTTCTCCATTAGAGGTCAGTAATGATCCGGTTCTTCCTCTCTCTCTTCTCCATTAGAGGTCAGTAATGAGCCGGTTCTTCCTCTCTCTCTTCTCCATTAGAGGTCAGTAATGAGCCGGTTCTTCCTCTCTTCTCCATTAGAGGGCAGTAATGAGCCGGATCTTCCTCTCTCTCTTCTCCATTAGAGGTCAGTAATGAGCCGGTTCTTCCTCTCTCTCTTCTCCATTAGAGGTCAGTAATGAGCCGGTTCTTCCTCTCTTCTCCATTAGAGGTCAGTAATGAGCCGGTTCTTCCTCTCTCTCTTCTCCATTAGAGGTCAGTAATGAGCCGGTTCTTCCTCTCTTCTCCATTAGAGGGCAGTAATGAGCCGGTTATTCCTCTCTCTCTCTTCTCCATTAGAGGGCAGTAGTGAGCTGGTTCTTCCTCTCTTCTCCATTAGAGGGCAGTAATGAGCCGGTTCTTCCTCTCTTCTCCATTAGAGGTCAGTAATGATCCGGTTCTTCCTCTCTTCTCCATTAGAGGGCAGTAATGAGCCGGTTCTTCCTCTCTTCTCCATTAGAGGGCAGTAATGAGTCGGTTCTTCCTCTCTTCTCCATTAGAGGGCAGTAATGAGTCGGTTCTTCCTCTCTTCTCCATTAGAGGGCAGTAATGAGTCGGTTCTTCCTCTCTTCTCCATTAGAGGGCAGTAATGAGCCGGTTCTTCCTCTCTTCTCCATTAGAGGGCAGTAATGAGTCGGTTCTTCCTCTCTTCTCCATTAGAGGGTAGTAATGAGCCGGTTCTTCCTCTCTTCTCCATTAGAGGGTAGTAATGAGTCGGTTCTTCCTCTCTTCTCCATTAGAGGGCAGTAATGAGCCGGTTCTTCCTCTCTTCTCCATTAGAGGGCAGTAATGAGCCGGTTCTTCCTCTCTCTCTTCTCCATTAGAGGGCAATAATGAGCCGGTTCTTCCTCTCTTCCCCATTAGAGGGCAGTAATGATCCGGTTCTTCCTCTCTTCTCCATTAGAGGGCAGTAATGAGCCGGTTCTTCCTCTCTTCTCCATTAGAGGGCAGTAATGAGCCGGTTCTTCCTATCTTCTCCATTAGAGGGCAGTAATGAGCCGGTTCTTCCTATCTTCTCCATTAGAGGGCAGTAATGAGCCGGTTCTTCCTCTCTTCTCCATTAGAGGGCAGTAATGAGCCGGTTCTTCCTCTCTTCTCCATTAGAGGGCAGTAATGAGCCGTTTTTCCCTCTCTTCTCCGTTAGAGGGCAGTAATGAGCCGGTTCTTCCTCTCTTCTCCATTAGAGGTCAGTAATGAGCCGGTTCTTCCTCTCTTCTCCATTAGAGGGCAGTAATGAGCCGGTTCTTCCTCTCTTCTCCATTAGAGGGCAGTAATGAGCCGTTTTTCCCTCTCTTCTCCGTTAGAGGGCAGTAATGAGCCGGTTCTTCCTCTCTTCTCCATTAGAGGTCAGTAATGAGCCGGTTCTTCCTCTCTTCTCCATTAGAGGGCAGTAATGAGCCGGTTCTTCCTCTCTTCTCCATTAGAGGTCAGTAATGAGCCGGTTCTTCCTCTCTTCTCCATTAGAGGGCAGTAATGAGCCGGTTCTTCCTCTCTTCTCCATTAGAGGGCAGTAATGAGCTGGTTCTTCCTCTCTCTCTTCTCCATTAGAGGGCAGTAATGAGCCGGTTCTTCCTCTCTTCTCCATTAGAGGTCAGTAATGAGCCGGTTCTTCCTCTCTCTCTACTTCATTAGAGGTCAGTAATGAGCCGGTTCTTCCTCTCTCTCTTCTTCATTAGAGGGCAGTAATGAGCCGGTTCTTCCTCTCTCTCTTCTCCATTAGAGGTCAGTAATGAGCCGGTTCTTCCTCTCTCTCTTCTCCATTAGAGGTCAGTAATGAGCCGGTTCTTCCTCTCTCTCTTCTCCATTAGAGGTCAGTAATGAGCTGGTTCTTCCTCTCTTCTCCATTAGAGGTCAGTAATGAGCCGGTTCTTCCTCTCTTCTCCATTAGAGGGCAGTAATGAGCCGGTTCTTCCTCTCTCTCTTCTCCATTAGAGGTCAGTAATGAGCCGGTTCTTCCTCTCTTCTCCATTAGAGGGCAGTAATGAGCCGGTTCTTCCTCTTCCTCTCTTCTCCATTAGAGGTCAGTAATGAGCCGGTTCTTCCTCTCTCTCTACTTCATTAGAGGTCAGTAATGAGCCGGTTCTTCCTCTCTCTCTTCTTCATTAGAGGGCAGTAATGAGCCGGTTCTTCCTCTCTCTCTTCTCCATTAGAGGTCAGTAATGAGCCGGTTCTTCCTCTCTTCTCCATTAGAGGTCAGTAATGAGCCGGTTCTTCCTCTCTCTCTTCTCCATTAGAGGTCAGTAATGAGCTGGTTCTTCCTCTCTTCTCCATTAGAGGGCAGTAATGAGCCGGTTCTTCCTCTCTCTCTTCTCCATTAGAGGGCAGTAGTGAGCCGGTTCTTCCTCTCTTCTCCATTAGAGGTCAGTAATGAGCCGGTTCTTCCTCTCTCTCTTCTCCATTAGAGGGCAGTAATGAGCCGGTTCTTCCTCTCTTCTCCATTAGAGGTCAGTAATGAGCCGGTTCTTCCTCTCTCTCTTCCCCATTAGAGGGCAGTAATGAGCCGGTTCTTCCTCTCTTCTCCATTAGAGGTCAGTAATGAGCCGGTTCTTCCTCTCTTCTCCATTAGAGGGCAGTAATGAGCCGGTTCTTCCTCTCTTCTCCATTAGAGGGCAGTAATGAGCCGGTTCTTCCTCTCTTCTCCATTAGAGGTCAGTAATGAGCCGGTTCTTCCTCTCTTCTCCATTAGAGGGCAGTAATGAGCCGGTTCTTCTTATCTTCTCCATTAGAGGTCAGTAATGAGCCGGTTCTTCCTCTCTTCTCCATTAGAGGTCAGTAATGAGCCGGTTCTTCCTCTCTTCTCCATTAGAGGGCAGTAATGAGCCGGTTCTTCCTCTCTCTCTCTTCTCCATTAGAGGGCAGTAATGAGCCGGTTCTTCCTCTCTTCTCCATTAGAGGGCAGTAATGAGCCGGTTCTTCCTCTCTTCTCCATTAGAGGGCAGTAATGAGCCGGTTCTTCCTCTCTTCTCCATTAGAGGGCAGTAATGAGTCGGTTCTTCCTCTCTTCTCCATTAGAGGTCAGTAATGAGCCGGTTCTTCCTCTCTTCTCCATTAGAGGGCAGTAATGAGCCGGTTCTTCCTCTCTCTCTCTTCTCCATTAGAGGGCAGTAATGAGCCGGTTCTTCCTCTCTTCTCCATTAGAGGTCAGTAATGAGCCGGTTCTTCCTCTCTTCTCCATTAGAGGGCAGTAATGAGCCGGTTCTTCCTCTCTTCTCCATTAGAGGGCAGTATTGAGCCGGTTCTTCCTCTCTCTCTTCTCCATTAGAGGGCAGTAATGAGCCGGTTCTTCCTCTCTTCTCCATTAGAGGGCAGTAATGAGCCGGTTCTTCCTCTCTTCTCCATTAGAGGGCAGTAATGAGCCGGTTCTTCCTCTCTTCTCCATTAGAGGGCAGTAATGAGCCGGTTCTTCCTCTCTCTCTCTTCTCCGTTAGAGGTCAGTAATGAGCCGGTTCTTCCTCTCTCTCTTCTCCATTAGAGGGCAGTAATGAGCCGATTCTTCTCTCTCTCTTCTCCATTAGAGGTCAGTAATGAGCCGGTTCTTCCTCTCTCTCTTCTCCATTAGAGGGCAGTAATGAGCCGGTTCTTCCTCTCTCTCTTCTCCATTAGAGGGCAGTAATGAGCCGGTTCTTCCTCTCTTCTCCATTAGAGGTCAGTAATGAGCCGGTTCTTCCTCTCTCTCTTCTCCATTAGAGGGCAGTAATGAGCCGATTCTTCTTCTCTCTCTTCTCCATTAGAGGTCAGTAATGAGCCGGTTCTTCCTCTCTCTCTTCTCCATTAGAGGGCAGTAATGAGCCGGTTCTTCCTCTCTCTCTTCTCCATTAGAGGGCAGTAATGAGCCGGTTCTTCCTCTCTTCTCCATTAGAGGGCAGTAATGAGCCGATTCTTCTTCTCTCTCTTCTCCATTAGAGGTCAGTAATGAGCCGGTTCTTCCTCTCTCTCTTCTCCATTAGAGGGCAGTAATGAGCCGGTTCTTCCTCTCTCTCTTCTCCATTAGAGGGCAGTAATGAGCCGGTTCTTCCTCTCTTCTCCATTAGAGGGCAGTAATGAGCCGGTTCTTCCTCTCTCTCCATTAGAGGGCAGTAATGAGCCGGTTCTTCCTCTCTCTCTCTTCTCCATTAGAGGGCAGTAATGAGCCGGTTCTTCCTCTCTCTCTTCTCCATTAGAGGGCAGTAGTGAGCCGGTTCTTCCTCTCTCTCTTCCCCATTAGAGGGCAGTAATGAGCCGGTTCTTCCTCTCTTCCCCATTAGAGGGCAGTAATGAGCCGGTTCTTCTCTTCTCCATTAGAGGGCAGTAATGAGCCGGTTCTTCCTCTCTCTCTTCTCCATTAGAGGGCAGTAATGAGCTGGTTCTTCCTCTCTTCTCCATTAGAGGTCAGTAATGAGCCGGTTCTTCCTCTCTTCTCCATTAGAGGGCAGTAATGAGCCGGTTCTTCCTCTCTTCTCCATTAGAGGGCAGTAATGAGCCGGTTCTTCCTCTCTCTTCTCTCCATTAGAGGGCAGTAATGAGCCGTTTTTCCTCTCTTTCTCATTAGAGGGCAGTAATGAGCCGTTCTTCCTCTCTCTTCTCCATTAGAGGGCAGTAATGAGCCGGTTCTTCCTCTCTTCTCCATTAGAGGGCAGTAATGAGCCGGTTCTTCCTCTCTTCTCCATTAGAGGTCAGTAATGAGCCGGTTCTTCCTCTCTTCTCTCATTAGAGGGCAGTAATGAGCCGGTTCTTCCTCTCTTCTCCATTAGAGGGCAGTAATGAGCCGGTTCTTCCTCTCTCTTCTCCATTAGAGGGCAGTAATGAGCCGGTTCTTCCTCTCTCTCTTCTCCATTAGAGGGCAGTAATGAGCCGGTTCTTCCTCTCTCTCTTCTCCATTAGAGGGCAGTAATGAGCCGGTTCTTCCTCTCTTCTCCATTAGAGGAGCAGTAATGAGCCGGTTCTTCCTCTCTTCTCCATTAGAGGGCAGTAATGAGCCGGTTCTTCCTCTCTTCTCCATTAGAGGGCAGTAATGAGCCGGTTCTTCCTCTCTTCTCCATTAGAGGGCAGTAATGAGCCGGTTCTTCCTCTCTTCTCCATTAGAGGGCAGTAATGAGCCGGTTCTTCCTCTCTTCTCCATTAGAGGTCAGTAATGATCCGGTTCTTCCTCTCTTCTCCCATTAGAGGGCAGTAATGAGCCGGTTCTTCCTCTCTTCTCCATTAGAGGGCAGTAATGAGTCGGTTCTTCCTCTCTTCTCCATTAGAGGGCAGTAATGAGTCGGTTCTTCCTCTCTTCTCCATTAGAGGGCAGTAATGAGTCGGTTCTTCCTCTCTTCTCCATTAGAGGGCAGTAATGAGCGGTTCTTCCTCTCTTCTCCATTAGAGGGCAGTAATGAGTCGGTTCTTCCTCTCTTCTCCATTAGAGGGCAGTAATGAGCCGGTTCTTCCTCTCTTCTCCATTAGAGGGTAGTAATGAGTCGGTTCTTCCTCTCTTCTCCATTAGAGGGCAGTAATGAGCGGTTCTTCCTCTCTTCTCCATTAGAGGGCAGTAATGAGCCGGTTCTTCCTCTCTTCTCTTCTCCATTAGAGGGCAGTAATGAGCCGGTTCTTCTCTCCTCTCTTCCCCATTAGAGGGCAGTAATGATCCGGTTCTTCCTCTCTTCTCCATTAGAGGGCAGTAATGAGCCGGTTCTTCCTCTCTTCTCCATTAGAGGGCAGTAATGAGCCGGTCTTCCTATCTTCTCCATTAGAGGGCAGTAATGAGCCGGTTCTTCCTATCTTCTCCATTAGAGGGCAGTAATGAGCCGGTTTCTTCCTCTCTTCTCCATTAGAGGGCAGTAAATGAGCCGGTTCTTCCTCTCTTCTCCATTAGAGGGCAGTAATGAGCCGTTTTTCCCTCTCTTCTCCGTTAGAGGGCAGTAATGAGCCGGTTCTTCCTCTCTTCTCCATTAGAGGTCAGTAATGAGCCGGTTCTTCTCTCTTCTCCATTAGAGGGCAGTAATGAGCCGGTTCTTCCTCTCTTCTCCATTAGAGGGCAGTAATGAGCGTTTTTCCCTCTCTTTCGTAGAGGGCAGTAATGAGCCGGTTCTTCCTCTCTTCTCCATTAGAGGTCAGTAATGAGCCGGTTCTTCCTCTCTTCTCCATTAGAGGGCAGTAATGAGCCGGTTCTTCCTCTCTTCTCCATTAGAGGTCAGTAATGAGCCGGTTCTCCTCTCTTCTCCATTAGAGGGCAGTATGAGCCGGTTCTTCCTCTCTTCTCCATTAGAGGGCAGTAATGAGCCGATTCTTCCTCTCTCTCTTCTCCATTAGAGGGCAGTAATGAGCCGGTTCTTCTTCCTCTCTCTTCTCCATTAGAGGGCAGTAATGAGCCGGTTCTTCTCTTTCTCATTAGAGGGCAGTATGAGTCGGTTCTTCTATCTTCTCCATTAGAGGGCAGTAATGAGCCGGTTCTTCCTCTCTTCTCCATTAGAGGTCAGTAATGAGTCGGTTCTTCCTCTCTTCTCCATTAGAGGGCAGTAATGAGCCGGTTCTTCCTCTCTTCTCCATTAGAGGGCAGTAATGAGCCGGTTTTTCCCTCTCTTCTCCGTTAGAGGGCAGTAATGAGCCGTTTCTTCCTCTCTTCTCCATTAGAGGGGCAGTAATGAGCCGGTTCTTCCTCTCTTCTCCATTAGAGGGCAGTAATGAGCCGGTTCTTCCTCTCTCTCTCCATTAGAGGTCAGTAATGAGCCCGGTTCTTCCTCCTCTTCTCAATTAGAGGGCAGTAATGAGCCGGTTCTTCCTCTCTTCTCCATTAGAGGGCAGTAATGAGCCGCGTTCTTCCTCTCTTCTCCATTAGAGGTCAGTAATGAGCCGGTTCTTCTCTCTCTTCTCCATTAGAGGGCAGTAATGAGCCGGTTCTTCTCCTCTCTTCTCCATTAGAGGGCAGTAATGAGCCGATTCTTCTCTCTCTCTTCTCCATTAGAGGGGCAGTAATGAAGCCGGTTCTTCCTCTCTTCTCCATTAGAGGGCAGTAATGAGTCGGTTCTTCCTCTCTTCTCCATTAGGAGGGCAGTAATGAGCGGTTCTTCCTCTCTTCTCCATTAGAGGGCAGTAATGAGTCCGTTCTTCCTCTCTTCTCATTAGAGGGCAGTAATGAGCCGGTTCTTCCTCTCTTCTCCATTAGAGGGCAGTAATGAGCCGGTTCTTCCTCTCTTCTCCATTAGAGGGCAGTAATGAGCCGGTTCTTCCTCTCTTCTCCATTAGAGGTCAGTAATGAGCCGGTTCTTCCTCTCTTCTCATTAGAGGTCAGTAATGAGCCGGTTCTTCTCTCTCTCCATTAGAGGTCAGTAATGAGCCGGTTCTTCCTCTCTTCTCCATTAGAGGTCAGTAATGAGCCGGTTCTTCCTCTCTTCTCCATTAGAGGTCAGTAATGAGCCGGTTCTTCCTCTCTTCTCCATTAGAGGTCAGTAATGAGCCGGTTCTTCCTCTCTTCTCCATTAGAGGTCAGTAATGAGCCGGTTTCTTCCTCTCTTCTCCATTAGAGGGCAGTAATGAGCCGGTTCTTCCTCTCTTCTCCATTAGAGGGCAGTAATGAGCCGGTTCTTCCTCTCTCTTCTCCATTAGAGGTCAGTTAATGAGCCGGTTCTTCCTCTCTCTCCCATTAGAGGGCAGTAATGAGCCGGTTCTTCCTCTCTCTCTTCCCATAAGAGGGCAGTAATGAGCCGGTTCTTCTCTCTCTTCCCCCATTAGAGGGCAGTAATGATCCCGGTTCTTCCTCTCTTCTCCATTAGAGGTCAGTAATGAGCCGGTTCTTCCTCTCTCTCTTCTCCATTAGAGGGCAGTAATGAGCCCGGTTCTTCCTTTCTCTCTTCTCCATTAGAGGCAGTAATGAGCCGGTTCTTCATCTCTTCTCCGTTAGAGGTCAGTAATGAGCCGGTTCTTCCTCTCTTCTCCATTAGAGGGCAGTAATGAGCCGGTTCTTCCTCTCTTCTCCATTAGAGGTCAGTAATGAGCCGGTTCTTCCTATCTTCTCCATTAGAGGGCAGTAATGAGCCGGTTCTTCCTCTCTTCTCCATTAGAGGTCAGTAATGAGCCGGTACTTCCTCTCCTCTCCATTAGAGGTCAGTAATGAGCCGGTTCTTCCTCTCTTCTCCATTAGAGGGCAGTAATGAGCCGGTTCTTCCTCTCTCTCTCTTCTCCATTAGAGGGCAGTAATGAGCTGGTTCTTCCTCTCTTCTCCATTAGAGGGCAGTAATGAGCCGGTTCTTCCTCTCTCTCTTCTCCATTAGAGGGCAGTAATGAGCTGGTTCTTCCTCTCTCTCTTCCCCATTAGAGGGCAGTAATGAGCCGGTTCTTCCTCTCTTCTCCATTAGAGGGCAGTAATGAGTCGGTTCTTCTCTTCTCCATTAGAGGGCAGTAATGAGCCGGTTCTTCCTCTCTCTCTTCTCCATTAGAGGGCAGTAATGAGCCGGTTCTTCCTCTCTCTCTTCTCCATTAGAGGGCAGTAATGAGCCGGTTCTTCCTCTCTTCTCCATTAGAGGTCAGTAATGAGCCGGTTCTTCCTCTCTTCTCCATTAGAGGTCAGTAATGAGCCGGTTCTTCCTCTCTTCTCCATTAGAGGGCAGTAATGAGCCGGTTCTTCTTCTCTTCTCCATTAGAGGGCAGTAATGAGCCGGTTCTTCCTCTCTTCTCCATTAGAGGGCAGTAATGAGCCGGTTCTTCCTCTCTTCTCCATTAGAGGGCAGTAATGAGCCGGTTCTTCCTCTCTTCTCCATTAGAGGTCAGTAATGAGCCGGTTCTTCCTCTCTCTCTTCTCCATTAGAGGGCAGTAAGGAGCCGGTTCTTCCTCTCTTCCCCATTAGAGGGCAGTAATGAGCCGGTTCTTCCTCTCTTCTCCATTAGAGGTCAGTAATGAGCCGGTTCTTCCTCTCTTCTCCATTAGAGGGCAGTAATGAGCCGGTTCTTCCTCTCTTCTCCATTAGAGGGCAGTAATGAGCCGGTTCTTCCTCTCTCTCTTCTCCATTAGAGGGCAGTAATGAGCCGGTTCTTCTTCTCTCTCTTCTCCATTAGAGGGCAGTAATGAGCCGGTTCTTCCTATCTTCTCCATTAGAGGGCAGTAATGAGCCGGTTCTTCCTTTCTTCTCCATTAGAGGGCAGTAATGAGCCGGTTCTTCCTCTCTCTCTCTTCTCCATTAGAGGTCAGTAATGAGCCGGTTCTTCCTCTCTCTCTTCTCCATTAGAGGGCAGTAATGAGCCGGTTCTTCCTCTCTTCTCCATTAGAGGGCAGTAATGAGCCGGTTCTTCCTCTCTCTCTTCTCCATTAGAGGGCAGTAATGAGCCGGTACTTCCTCTCTTCTCCATTAGAGGGCAGTAATGAGCCGGTTCTTCCTCTCTCTCTTCTCCATTAGAGGGCAGTAATGAGCCGTTTTTCCCTCTCTTCTCCGTTAGAGGGCAGTAATGAGCCGTTTTTCCCTCTCTTCTCCGTTAGAGGGCAGTAATGAGCCGGTTCTTCTTCTCTCTCTTCTCCATTAGAGGTCAGTAATGAGCCGGTTCTTCCTCTCTTCTCCATTAGAGGGCAGTAATGAGCCGGTTCTTCCTCTCTTCTCCATTAGAGGGCAGTAATGAGCCGGTTCTTCCTCTCTTCTCCATTAGAGGGCAGTAATGAGCCGGTTCTTCCTCTCTTCTCCATTAGAGGTCAGTAATGAGCCGGTTCTTCCTCTCTTCTCCATTAGAGGGCAGTAATGAGCCGGTTCTTCTTCTCTTCTCCATTAGAGGTCAGTAATGATCCGGTTCTTCCTCTCTTCTCCATTAGAGGGCAGTAATGAGCCGGTTCTTCCTCTCTTCTCCATTAGAGGGCAGTAATGAGCCGGTTCTTCCTCTCTTCTCCATTAGAGGGCAGTAATGAGCCGGTTCTTCCTCTCTTCTCCATTAGAGGGCAGTAATGAGCCGGTTCTTCCTCTCTTCTCCATTAGAGGTCAGTAATGAGCCGGTTCTTCCTCTCTCTCTTCTCCATTAGAGGGCAGTAAGGAGCCGGTTCTTCCTCTCTTCCCCATTAGAGGGCAGTAATGAGCCGGTTCTTCCTCTCTTCTCCATTAGAGGTCAGTAATGAGCCGGTTCTTCCTCTCTTCTCCATTAGAGGGCAGTAATGAGCCGGTTCTTCCTATCTTCTCCATTAGAGGGCAGTAATGAGCCGGTTCTTCCTTTCTTCTCCATTAGAGGGCAGTTATGAGCCGGTTCTTCCTCTCTCTCTCTTCTCCATTAGAGGTCAGTAATGAGCCGGTTCTTCCTCTCTCTCTTCTCCATTAGAGGGCAGTAATGAGCCGGTTCTTCCTCTCTTCTCCATTAGAGGGCAGTAATGAGCCGGTTCTTCCTCTCTCTCTTCTCCATTAGAGGGCAGTAATGAGCCGGTACTTCCTCTCTTCTCCATTAGAGGGCAGTAATGAGCCGGTTCTTCCTCTCTCTCTTCTCCATTAGAGGGCAGTAATGAGCCGGTTCTTCCTCTCTTCTCCATTAGAGGTCAGTAATGAGCCGGTTCTTCCTCTCTTCTCCATTAGAGGGCAGTAATGAGCCGGTTCTTCTTCTCTTCTCCATTAGAGGTCAGTAATGATCCGGTTCTTCCTCTCTTCTCCATTAGAGGGCAGTAATGAGCCGGTTCTTCCTCTCTTCTCCATTAGAGGGCAGTAATGAGCCGGTTCTTCCTCTCTTCTCCATTAGAGGGCAGTAATGAGCCGGTTCTTCCTCTCTTCTCCATTAGAGGGCAGTAATGAGCCGGTTCTTCCTCTCTTCTCCATTAGAGGTCAGTAATGAGCCGGTTCTTCCTCTCTCTCTTCTCCATTAGAGGGCAGTAAGGAGCCGGTTCTTCCTCTCTTCCCCATTAGAGGGCAGTAATGAGCCGGTTCTTCCTCTCTTCTCCATTAGAGGTCAGTAATGAGCCGGTTCTTCCTCTCTTCTCCATTAGAGGGCAGTAATGAGCCGGTTCTTCCTCTCTTCTCCATTAGAGGTCAGTAATGAGCCGGTTCTTCCTCTCTCTCTTCTCCATTAGAGGGCAGTAAGGAGCCGGTTCTTCCTCTCTTCCCCATTAGAGGGCAGTAATGAGCCGGTTCTTCCTCTCTTCTCCATTAGAGGGCAGTAATGAGCCGGTTCTTCTTCTCTCTCTTCTCCATTAGAGGGCAGTAATGAGCCGGTTCTTCCTATCTTCTCCATTAGAGGGCAGTAATGAGCCGGTTCTTCCTTTCTTCTCCATTAGAGGGCAGTAATGAGCCGGTTCTTCCTCTCTCTCTCTTCTCCATTAGAGGTCAGTAATGAGCCGGTTCTTCCTCTCTCTCTTCTCCATTAGAGGGCAGTAATGAGCCGGTTCTTCCTCTCTTCTCCATTAGAGGGCAGTAATGAGCCGGTTCTTCCTCTCTCTCTTCTCCATTAGAGGGCAGTAATGAGCCGGTACTTCCTCTCTTCTCCATTAGAGGGCAGTAATGAGCCGGTTCTTCCTCTCTCTCTTCTCCATTAGAGGGCAGTAATGAGCCGTTTTTCCCTCTCTTCTTCATTAGAGGGCAGTAATGAGCCGGTTCTTCCTCTCTCTCTTCTCCATTAGAGGTCAGTAATGAGCCGGTTCTTCCTCTCTTCTCCATTAGAGGTCAGTAATGAGCCGGTTCTTCCTCTCTTCTCCATTAGAGGGCAGTAATGAGCCGGTTCTTCCTCTCTTCTCCATTAGAGGGCAGTAATGAGCCGGTTCTTCCTCTCTCTCTTCTCCATTAGAGGGCAGTAATGAGCCGGTTCTTCCTCTCTTCTCCATTAGAGGTCAGTAATGAGCCGGTTCTTCCTCTCTTCTCCATTAGAGGTCAGTAATGAGCCGGTTCTTCCTCTCTTCTCCATTAGAGGGCAGTAATGAGCCGGTTCTTCCTCTCTTCTCCATTAGAGGTCAGTAATGAGCCGGTTCTTCCTCTCTTCTCCATTAGAGGTCAGTAATGAGCCGGTTCTTCCTCTTTTCTCCATTAGAGGTCAGTAATGAGCCGGTTCTTCCTCTCTTCTCCATTAGAGGTCAGTAATGAGCCGGTTCTTCCTCTCTCTCTTCTCCATTAGAGGTCAGTAATGAGCCGGTTCTTCCTCTCTCTCTTCTCCATTAGAGGTCAGTAATGAGCCGGTTCTTCCTCTCTCTCTTCTCCATTAGAGGGCAGTAATGAGCCGGTTCTTCCTCTCTCTCTTCTCCATTAGAGGGCAGTAATGAGCCGGTTCTTCCTCTCTCTA
>NW_027440047.1:0-28297 GCF_031893055.1 Leptodactylus fuscus
TACAGCTCCCCCCATCCTGTATACAGCTCCCTCCCATCCTGTATACAGCTCCCCCCCATCCTGTATACAGCTCCCCCATCCTGTATACAGCTCCCCCCCATCCTGTATACAGCTCCCCCCATCCTGTATACAGCTCCCCCCATCCTGTATACAGCTCCCCCCATCCTGTATACAGCTCCCCCCATCCTGTATACAGCTCCCCCCATCCTGTATACAGCTCCCCCCATCCTGTATACAGCCCCCCCATCCTGTATATACACCTCCCCTCCATCCTGTATACAGGCTCCCCCATCCTGTATACAGCTCCTCCATCCTGTATACAGCTCCTCCATCCTGTATACAGCTCCCCTTCCATCTGTATACAGCTCCCCCCATCCTGTATACAGCTCCCCCATCCTGTATACAGCTCCCCCATCCTGTATACAGCTCCCCCATCCCTGTATACAGCTCCCCCCATCCTGTATACAGCTCCCCCCATCCTGTATACAGCTCCCCCCATCCTGTATAAACTCCCCCACCTGTATACAGCTCCCCCCATCCTGTATACACCTCCCCCCATCCTGTATACACCTCCCCCCATCCTGTATACAGCTCCCTCCATCCTGTATACAGCTCCCCCCATCCTGTATACACCTCCCCCCATCCTGTATACAGCTCCCCCATCCTGTATACAGCTCCCCCATCCTGTATACAGCTCACCCATCCTGTATACACCTCCCCCCATCCTGTATACAGCTCCCCCATCCTGTATACAGCTCCCCCATCCTGTATACAGCTCCCCCCATCCTGTATACACTCCCCCCATCCTGTATACACCTCCCCCCATCCTGTATACAGCTCCCTCCATCCTGTATACAGCTCCCCCCATCCTGTATACACCTCCCCCCCATCCTGTATACAGCTCCCCATCCTGTATACAGCTCCCCCCATCCTGTATACAGCTCCCCCCATCCTGTATACAGCTCCCCCCATCCTGTATACAGCTCCCCCCATCCTGTATACAGCTCCCCCCATCCTGTATACAGCTTCCCCCATCCTGTATACACCTCCCCCCATCCTGTATACAGCTCCCCCATCCTGTATACAGCTCCCACCCATCCTGTATACACCTCCCCCCATCCTGTATACAGCTCCCCATCCTGTATACAGCTCCCCCATCCTGTATACAGCTCCCCCATCCTGTATACAGCTCCACCCATCCTGTATACAGCTCCCCCCATCCTGTATACAGCTCCCTCCATCCTGTAATACAGCTCCCCCCACCCTGTATACAGCTCCCCCCATCCTGTATACAGCTCCCCCCATCCTGTATACAGCTTCCCCCATCCTGTATACACCTCCCCCCATCCTGTATACAGCTCCCCCATCCTGTATACAGCTCCCCCCATCCTGTATACAGCTCCCCCCCATCCTGTATACAGCTCCCCCCATCCTGTATACAGCTCCCCCATCCTGTATACAGCTCCCCCCATCCTGTATACAGCTCCCCCCATCCTGTATACAGCTCCCCCCATCCTGTATACAGCTCCCCCCATCCTGTATACAGCTCCCTCCATCCTGTATACACCTCCCCATCCTGTATACAGCTCCCTCCATCCTGTAACACTCCCTCCATCCTGTATACAGCTCCCCCATCCTGTATACAGCTCCCCCATCCTGTATACAGCTCCCCCCATCCTGTATACAGCTCCCTCCATCCTGTATACAGCTCCCCCCTGTATACAGCTCCCCCATCCTGTATACAGCTCCCCCATCCTGTATACAGCTCCATCCTGTATACAGCTCCCCCCATCTGTATACAGCTCCTCATCCTGTATCACCTCCCATCCTGTATACAGCTCCATCCTGTACAGCTCCCTCCATCCTGTATACAGCTCCCCCATCCTGTATACAGCTCCCTCCATCCTGTATACAGCTCCCTCCATCCTGTATACAGCTCCCTCCATCCTGTATACAGCTCCCTCCATCCTGTATACAGCTCCCTCCATACTGTATACAGCTCACCCCATCCTGTATACAGCTTCCCCCATCCTGTATACACCTCCCCCCATCCTGTATACAGCTCCCCCATCCTGTATACAGCTCCCCCCACCCTGTATACAGCTCCCCCATCCTGTATACAGCTCCCCCCATCCTGTATACAGCTCCCTCCATCCTGTATACAGCTCCCCCCATCCTGTATACAGCTCCCTCCATCCTGTATACAGCTCCCTCCATCCTGTATACACCTCCCTCCATCCTGTATACAGCTCCCCTCCATCCTGTATACAGCTCCCCCACCCTGTATACAGCTCCCCCCATCCTGTATACACCTCCCCCATCCTGTATACACCTCCCCCATCCTGTATACAGCTCCCTCCATCCTGTATACAGCTCCCCCCATCCTGTATACACCTCCCCCCATCCTGTATACAGCTCCCCCATCCTGTATACAGCTCCACCCATCCTGTATACAGCTCCCCCCATCCTGTATACAGCTCCCCCCATCCTGTATACAGCTCCCCCCATCCTGTATACAGCTCCCCCATCCTGTATACAGCTCCCCCCATCCTGTATACAGCTCCCCCCATCCTGTATACACCTCCCTCCATCCTGTATACAGCTCCCCCATCCTGTATACAGCTCCCCCCATCCTGTATACAGCTCCCCCCATCCTGTATACACCTCCCCCCCATCCTGTATACAGCTCCCCCATCCTGTATACAGCTCCCCCCATCCTGTATACAGCTCCCCCCATCCTGTATACAGCTCCCCCCATCCTGTATACAGCTCCCTCCATCCTGTATACAGCTCCCTCCATCCTGTATACAGCTCACCCCATCCTGTATACAGCTTCCCCCATCCTGTATACACCTCCCCCCATCCTGTATACAGCTCCCCCATCCTGTATACAGCTCCACCCATCTGTATACAGCTCCACCATCCTGTATACAGCTCCCCCCATCCTGTATACAGCTCCCCCATCCTGTATACAGCTCCCCCCATCCTGTATACAGCTCCCCCCATCCTGTATACAGCTCCCCCCATCCTGTATACAGCTCCCCCCATCCTGTATACAGCTCCCCCCATCCTGTATACAGCTCCCTCCATCCTGTATACAGCTCCCCCATCCTGTATACAGCTCCACCATCCTGTATACAGCTCCCCCCATCCTGTATACAGCTCCCTCCAATCCTGTATACAGCTCCCCCATCCTGTATACAGCTCCCCCCATCCTGTATACAGCTCCCCAATCCTGTATACAGCTCCACCCATCCTGTATACAGCTCCACCCATCCTGTATACAGCTCCCTCCATCCTGTATACAGCTCCCCCCATCCTGTATACAGCTCCCCCCACCCTGTATTCAGCTCCCCCATCCTGTATACAGCTCCCCCCATCCTGTATACAGCTCCCCCCATCCTGTATACAGCTCCCTCCATCCTGTATACAGCTCCCTCCATCCTGTATACACCTCCCTCCATCCTGTATACAGCTCCCTCCATCTGTATACAGCTCCCCCACCCTGTATACAGCTCCCCCCATCCTGTATACACCTCCCCCATCCTGTATACACCTCCCCATCCTGTATACAGCCTCCCTCCATCCTGTATACAGCTCCCCCCATCCTGTATACACCTCCCCCCATCCTGTATACAGCTCCCCCCATCCTGTATACAGCTCCACCCATCCTGTATACAGCTCCCCCCATCCTGTATACAGCTCCCCCCATCCTGTATACAGCTCCCCCCCATCCTGTATACAGCTTCCCCCATCCTGTATACACCTCCTCCCATCCTGTATACAGCTCCCCATCCTGTATACAGCTCCACCCATCCTGTATACAGCCTCCCCCCATCCTGTATACAGCTCCCCCCATCCTGTATACAGCTCCCCCCATCCTGTATACAGCTCCCCCCATCCTGTATACAGCTCCCCCCATCCTGTATACAGCTCCCCCATCCTGTATACAGCTCCCCCCATCCTGTATACAGCTCCCCCCATCCTGTATACACCTCCCTCCATCCTGTAACAGCTCCCCCCATCCTGTATACAGCTCCCCCCATCCTGTATACAGCTCCCCCCATCCTGTATACACTCCCTCCATCCTGTATACAGCTCCCCCATCCTGATACAGCCCACCTGATACAGTCTTACACCTCCCCCCATCCTGTATACAGCTCCCCCATCCTGTATACAGCTCCCCCCATCCTGTATACAGCTCCCCCATCCTGTATACAGCTCCCTCCATCCTGTATACAGCTCACCCCATCCTGTATACAGCTTCCCCCATCCTGTATACACCTCCCCCCATCCTGTATACAGCTCCCCCATCCTGTATACAGCTCCACCCATCCTGTATACAGCTCCCCCCATCCTGTATACAGCTCCCCCCATCCTGTATACAGCTCCCCCCATCCTGTATACAGCTCCCCCATCCTGTATACAGCTCCCCCATCCTGTATACAGCTCCCCCCATCCTGTATACAGCTCCCCCCATCCTGTATACAGCTCCCCCCATCCTGTATACAGCTCCCCCCATCCTGTATACAGCTCCCTCCATCCTGTATACAGCTCCCCCCCATCCTGTATACAGCTCCCCCCATCCTGTATACAGCTCCCCCCATCTGTATACAGCTCCACCCATCCTGTATACAGCTCCCCCCATCCTGTATACAGCTCCCTCCATCCTGTATACAGCTCCCCCCATCCTGTATACAGCTCCCTCCACCCTGTATACAGCTCCCTCCATCCTGTATACAGCTCCCCCCATCCTGTATACAGCTCCCCCATCCTGTATACAGCTCCACCCATCCTGTATACAGCTCCCCCCATCCTGTATACAGCTCCCCCCATCCTGTATACACCTCCCCCCATCCTGTATACAGCTCCCCCATCCTGTATACAGCTCCCCCCATCCTGTATACAGCTCCCCCCATCCTGTATACAGTTCCCTCCATCCTGTATACAGCTCCCTCCATCCTGTATACAGCTCCCTCCATCCTGTATACAGCTCACCCCATCCTGTATACAGCTTCCCCCATCCTGTAATACACCTCCCCCCATCCTGTATACAGCTCCCCCATCCTGTATACAGCTCCACCCATCCTGTATACAGCTCCCCCCATCCTGTATACAGCTCCCCCCATCCTGTATACAGCTCCCCCCATCCTGTATACAGCTCCCCATCCTGTATACAGCTCCCCCATCCTGTATACAGCTCCCCCATCCTGTATACAGCTCCCCCCATCCTGTATACAGCTCCCCCCATCGCTGTATACAGCTCCCCCCATCCTGTATACAGCTCCCTCCATCCTGTATACAGCTCCCCCCATCCTGTATACAGCTCCCTCCACCCTGTATACAGCTCCCTCCATCCTGTATACAGCTCCCCCCATCCTGTATACAGCTCCCCCATCCTGTATACAGCTCCACCCATCCTGTATACAGCTCCCCCCATCCTGTATACAGCTCCCTCCATCCTGTATACAGCTCCCCCATCCTGTATACAGCTCCCCCCATCCTGTATACAGCTCCCCCCATCCTGTATACAGCTCCCTCCACCCTGTATACAGCTCCCTCCATCCTGTATACAGCTCCTCCATCCTGTATACAGCTCCCCATCCTGTATACAGCTCCACCCATCCTGTATACAGCTCCCCCCATCCTGTATACAGCTCCCTCCATCCTGTATACAGCTCCCTCCATCCTGTATACAGCTCCCCCCATCCTGTATACACCTCCCTCCATCCTGTATACAGCTCCCCCCATCCTGTATACAGCTCCCCCCATCCTGTATACAGCTCCCCCCATCCTGTATACAGCTCCCCCCATCCTGTATACAGCTCCCTCCATCCTGTATACAGCTCCCTCCATCCTGTATACAGCTCCCTCCATCCTGTATACAGCTCCCTCCATCCTGTATACAGCTTCCCCCATCCTGTATACACCTCCCCCATCCTGTATACAGCTCCCCCATCCTGTATACACCTCCCCCCATCCTGTATACAGCTCCCCCATCCTGTATACAGCTCCACCCATCCTGTATACAGCTCCCCCCATCCTGTATACAGCTCCCCCCATCCTGTATACAGCTCCCTCCATCCTGTATACAGCTCCCCCCATCCTGTATACAGCTCCCCCCATCCTGTATACAGCTCCCCCCATCCTGTATACAGCTACATCCATCCTGTATACAGCTCCCTCCATCCTGTATACAGCTCCCCCCATCCTGTATACAGCTCCCCCCACCCTGTATACAGCTCCCCCATCCTGTATACAGCTCCCCCCATCCTGTATACAGCTCCCTCCATCCTGTATACAGCTCCCCCCATCCTGTATACAGCTCCCTCCATCCTGTATACAGCTCCCTCCATCCTGTATACACCTCCCTCCATCCTGTATACACCTCCCTCCATCCTGTATACAGCTCCCCCCACCCTGTATACAGCTCCCCCCATCCTGTATACACCTCCCCCCATCCTGTATACACCTCCCCCCATCCTGTATACAGCTCCCTCCATCCTGTATACACCTCCCCCCATCCTGTATACACCTCCCCCCATCCTGTATACAGCTCCCCCATCCTGTATACAGCTCCCTCCATCCTGTATACAGCTCCCCCCATCCTGTATACAGCTCCCCCCATCCTGTATACAGCTCCCCCATACTGTATACAGCTCCCCCCATCCTGTATACACCTCCCTCCATCCTGTATACAGCTCCCCCATCCTGTATACAGCTCCCCCCATCCTGTATACAGCTCCCCCCATCCTGTATACACCTCCCCCCATCCTGTATACAGCTCCCCCATCCTGTATACAGCTCCCCCCATCCTGTATACAGCTCCCCCCATCCTGTATACAGCTCCCCCCATCCTGTATACAGCTCCCCCCATCCTGTATACAGCTCCCCCCATCCTGTATACAGCCCCCCCCATCCTGTATACAGCTCCCCCCATCCTGTATACAGCTCCCCCCATCCTGTATACAGCTCCCCCCATCCTGTATACAGCTCCCCCCATCCTGTATACAGCTCCCTCCATCCTGTATACAGCTCCCCCCATCCTGTATACAGCTCCCCCCATCCTGTATACAGCTCCCCCCATCCTGTATACAGCTCCCCCCATCCTGTATACAGCTCCCCCCATCCTGTATACAGCTCCCCCATCCTGTATACAGCTCCCCCCATCCTGTATACAGCTCCCCCCATCCTGTATACAGCTCCCCCCATCCTGTATACAGCTCCCCCCATCCTGTATACACCTCCCTCCATCCTGTATACAGCTCCCCCATCCTGTATACAGCTCCCCCCATCCTGTATACAGCTCCCCCCATCCTGTATACACCTCCCCCCATCCTGTATACAGCTCCCCCATCCTGTATACAGCTCCCCCCATCCTGTATACAGCTCCCCCCATCCTGTATACAGCTCCCTCCATCCAGCCCCCACCCTGTATACAGCTCCCTCCATCCTGTATACAGCTCACCCCATCCTGTATACAGCTTCCCCCATCCTGTATACACCTCCCCCCATCCTGTATACAGCTCCCCCATCCTGTATACAGCTCCACCCATCCTGTATACAGCTCCCCCCATCCTGTATACAGCTCCCCCCATCCTGTATACAGCTCCCCCCATCCTGTATACAGCTCCCCCCATCCTGTATACAGCTCCCCCCATCCTGTATACAGCCCCCCCCATCCTGTATACAGCTCCCCCCATCCTGTATACAGCTCCCCCCATCCTGTATACAGCTCCCCCCATCCTGTATACAGCTCCCCCCATCCTGTATACAGCTCCCTCCATCCTGTATACAGCTCCCCCCATCCTGTATACAGCTCCCCCCATCCTGTATACAGCTCCCCCCATCCTGTATACAGCTCCCCCCATCCTGTATACAGCTCCCTCCATCCTGTATACAGCTCCCCCCATCCTGTATACAGCTCCCCCCATCCTGTATACAGCTCCCCCCATCCTGTATACAGCTCCACCCATCCTGTATACAGCTCCCCCCATCCTGTATACAGCTCCCTCCATCCTGTATACAGCTCCCCCATCCTGTATACAGCTCCCTCCACCCTGTATACAGCTCCCTCCACCCTGTATACAGCTCCCCCCATCCTGTATACAGCTCCCCCATCCTGTATACAGCTCCACCCATCCTGTATACAGCTCCCCCCATCCTGTATACAGCTCCCTCCATCCTGTATACAGCTCCCCCCATCCTGTATACAGCTCCCCCCATCCTGTATACAGCTCCCCCCATCCTGTATACAGCTCCCTCCACCCTGTATACAGCTCCCTCCATCCTGTATACAGCTCCCTCCATCCTGTATACAGCTCCCCCATCCTGTATACAGCTCCACCCATCCTGTATACAGCTCCCCCCATCCTGTATACAGCTCCCTCCATCCTGTATACAACTCCCCCCATCCTGTATACAGCTCCCCCCATCCTGTATACAGCTCCCCCCATCCTGTATACAGCTCCCCCCATCCTGTATACAGCTCCCCCATCCTGTATACAGCTCCCCCCATCCTGTATACAGCTCCCCCCATCCTGTATACTGTAATGTCCCGGTACTGCTAGTCCAATTCCCTCTAATGCAGACCGAGATAGCATGGACATTTTCATATAAGGTAAATATTTTCCTCCCCCTTCATTCCTTCTATATATTTCTATTCTTCCAGAGCCAGCACACAGGGGGTCTATTAATGCGCCATCTTGTGGATGTTTTTGTGAACTGCACCTGCCTATACTTTGCCATTGTAATTTGAGTTGTAACTGTAAAGGGAGTGTCCATTATGATTAGCTGACCTCCAGGACCAATGAGGCTCCCTTGACTGGCCTGGAGGGAGAGTTGAGTGACCACCCTCTCTAGAGGGGGTTGGGGACGTTTTTGGCTGATGTCTTTTGTGTGGGGCTACAAGTGTAGACACAGCTGTGAGACAGAGCACATGGAGCATGGATAATGGCTTCCGACTTATCAGGGTGCACCAAGCAGAGATGTCTTCTTCCCTATCTTCAAGGCCCTTCTCAGAGAGCGTTTTCCTCTGAAGCTCTAATCTTACAAGTGCTGAAGTTGATGGACCTGGTTATCCATACATCTGGGACCCCCCACGTATCTCTCTATCCAAGTAAGTCTTTGGGACAAATCTATATTTAAAGAAGCCCATAGCTAGTCTGGCAGAAATTGAGAATCTCCCGCTGCTAAGAAAAATTGTATTTCTTCTTCTACATACGTGTACCCAGTTTGTTGAGGACTAACCCCCTGGATACAGGCCATCTTTACAAGTATATACAAGTTAACTGCCAAGCAACCACTATCCAAAGCATTCTGCCCCATCCTCTGCTAATTGGACACTACCTGCAAAGATCGCTGTATTGTATGTGAAGAAGTCCTCCATATGTACATGTGTATTACTTTGTCCTGCTAGTAAAAAGAAAAGCAACGATTACCCCCGAAGCCTGGTTGTCTGTTGTCATTGTCAGATATCACGCAGGGGAGGGTAGTCGGGGACATCAAAAAGGGAAATTTTGTGCACATTCGGGACCCAGGGACTCCCTGCAAGCCGGCCACATCTGATATATTACCGTGATACCAGCCCTGGCCCTCCTGAGTGTTGCAAACCCCTTTTTGTGGCGTCACGAACAGGATTGTGCCTCTGTGCCTGCCTAAAGACTGTATGTTGCTTCTGGAGAACTACTGCTCCAAGACTAACCGATACTCTCTACAAAGTGGGGGTGAAAGCATTCTGCCTCTGTGCCTGCCTAAAGACTGTGTTGTTGTATGCCATGCTGTGTGACTGCATATTCCACCATTTTGGATTGACTAGCTTCTTGAGCAATTCAGCAGGAGTAAACTCCCCCCACCAAACTTCCCCCAGGTGCCAAAACTGGGTGTCGCCATCTCTATCCAACACTGAATCCAAATCCATCCCAGCTGTAACAAGACTCCAACTTCCCTGCCCCCAATTCTTTTTGCAAAGACTCCTTATCTCTTCAAGGATCAAAGTGATCATCCTGCCTGCAGCTCCTGCTCATCACTTCTGCCAGAACCTCCACTGCCATTGTCTGCTGTTACCTGCCATTCCTGGGATACAGATAAGTGCATTTTATAAAGTGACTTTGTATTTGCTGAGATTTGCATTTCATAAAAGAGACAGAAGCCTTATTATTTTACTTAAAGAGACAGTATCCTAATTTTTGCAAAAATGTCTACATCGCCTCGAGATGCCCTGTCTGGCGCAGATAACACTACAACCTCATCCTCCAGTTCTCCTGCACCTCAGGAGACAGCTACCATCTCTGCTTCAACTCCTGTTATAGCGACAGGCTTGCCTTTCTTTATAGGACCCTCCAGTCTTCCAAGTTACAGAGGGGATCCTCATACCCTTGCTCAGTTTCAGGAAAAGATATTGCATACTCTTGAACTTGTATCACTTTCTCCCAAGCAACAGGTACAGCTTCTCTTAGGACAACTTGAAGGTCCAGCTGCTGAGGAAGTTCGTTCCTGGCCACCGACAGAAAAGACCACCGTTGACCAGGTCCTCACGCGTCTGAGAAAAGAATTCGAAGTCCAATCACCAACTGAGGTTCGTCTTAAATTCTATGACAGACGTCAGAGACCAGGTGAGACCCTCAGAGACTATGCACTTGCCCTCCAGTCAGCATATAGGGCTCTGCGCCAAGTTGACAACATTGATCCTACTGCTGCAGAAAGCATTATTACAGACAGGTTCATAGAAGGTGTGGACTCACGACTAATACAGAGTCAACTCCGCATGCTATCAGCCCAAAATCCAGACATGTCTTTTCTAGATTTTAAGACTTTGGCCCTACGAATAGTGGGAACTGATTCACCTTGTGCTAATTATTACTCTGCCACATATTCCCCAGACCTGGCTGGTGGAATCTCCGCTGCATCTCCATTACCTCCTATTGTGCCCATGCAGGCCACTCAGACTGTACAGGCTCCTACTCCTGCCACTATGCCCTCTACCACCGATGTTCTTGCTCAGGTAGTGGAATCTCTTTGCCAAGCCCTAAAGGAATTAAAAGGCCAGTCTGCATCATGTGAGCCCTCTTTATCTAGAACATTGCCTGCAGAGCCTCACTCTAGCCGCCCAAGTCCTGATAGGCTTCCTCCTGACCGGTCTTCACCACGTGAACGTCCTTATTGTACTTACTGTGAGCGTGTTGGGCATTACAAATACCAGTGCTTTAAGTTAAACGGGACACCACCGAGGCCAAGGGCCGCCCCTCGGGAGGTGAATCCAAAGGCCCAGGGGGACAATCGCCATGGACATCCAGATTCGTCTCCAAGTGCCCGTACATAACTATTTGGATTGAGGGTGTACCATTAGAAGCTTTAGTGGACACTGGGTCACAAGTAACAACTATTGGGCAACAAGCCTTTGAGAAATATTGGGACTCTGACATACTAAATTCTGTGGGCAAAGCGAAGTTACGTTTGATTGCAAGTAATGGTCAGCCTATATCCCAACTAGGTTACTGGGAACCTACCATTCGTATTGGTGATCGTGAATTACCACGACAAGGTGTAATTGTTACAGAGTCTCAGGGAATGGCTACACCAGTGGTATTAGGCATGAATGTTATGCGTCATGTATTCACTGAATTGCTAGATGCTTTGCATGCTTCTCTCCCTACTGCTACTCTTTCTTACAGGCAAGCTGTACAACGTACCATCAAAGTGCTCTGTGCCCAGCAGAAGTTTGCTAACCGTAATGGTGAAATCTGTCGTGTCCGTATCCAGGATGCCAGACCCGTCACTCTGACTCCTAACAGTGAGACTCTCATCTGGTGCCGAGTCCGTCCAGGCATTAACAACGAAGATTACGAAGCTCTTCTTGATCCTATTCAGATTGAAGGACAGCCGCTGGTGAAAGCCGCCAGAAGCATCGTCACCGTCTCCAACGGTAAAGTACCAGTACGGCTAGTCAACCTAAGTGATGCACCTATTGAATTGCACAAGTTTAAGTCAGTTGCTCAACTGTATCAGCTCAATTCAGAAGACATCCTAGATGATGAAGCACTTGCTTATCAAAAGTCAATTCATGTCCCTGCCGGAGGTACTCACAAACCTACTACCTTCTGGTGGAATGAACTCAACATTGGGGATGCGAATACCCCTAGGGAACACATCAATGGTGTCATCAAAGTTGCGAAACGGCACAGCCAAGCTTTCAGCAAGCATCCACTTGATTTTGGGAAAACCTCTTTGATCCAGCATAAAATCAACACAGGTGATCATCCTCCTTTCAAGGAAAGATACCGTCCAATCCCTCCTGCTAACTACCAGCAAGTAAAGAAGCTGATAAAGGAGATGAAAGACACCAAAGTCATCCAAGAAAGTCAAAGTCCTTGGGCAGCACCTATCGTTTTGGTAAGAAAGAAGGATGGTAACATCAGATTCTGTGTTGACTACAGAAGACTGAACGACATCACACATAAAGATGCCTATCCTCTTCCACGGATTGAAGAATCCCTCACTGCTCTTGGTTCAGCTGCATACTTCTCAACTCTCGACCTAACCAGTGGCTACTGGCAGGTCCCCATGGCTCCTGAGGATAGAGAAAAGACAGCTTTTACCACCCCGATGGGACTTTATGAGTTTAATAGCATGCCTTTTGGGTTGTGCAATGCCCCAGCAACATTCCAGCGACTCATGGAGAGATGTCTTGGCCACCTCAACTTCCAGAGTGTTTTGCTGTATCTCGATGATGTTGTTGTGTATTCTCGCACTTATGAAGACCATCTGAACAACCTAGCAGAAGTGTTCCAGGTTCTTATTGAACACGGCCTGAAGATAAAACCTTCAAAATGCCACCTGCTAAAACCAAAGGTCAATTACTTAGGTCATGTAGTCAGTGCTGAAGGTATCCAGCCTGATCCTGACAAGATCTCTGCTGTCAAAGACTGGGAAACTCCAAAGACAGTAAAGGAAGTCAGAAGTTTTCTAGGATTCGCGGGCTACTACCGCCGCTTTATACCTCACTTTGCACAGGTAGCGGAACCACTGACAGAATTGCTACGTGGTTGTCCTAAAGAAAACTCAAACAGAAGACTCCTAATTGATTGGTCTGAAAGACAAGAAACTGCATTCCAGACTTTGAAAGCCTTATTGACTTCTCCTCCAATTCTGGCTTATCCTGACTACAGCCATCCTTTCCGTCTCTATACAGATGCCAGCTATCAAGGCCTAGGAGCTGTACTGTCACAAGTCCAGGACAACAAAGAGAGAGTCATCGCTTATGCCAGCCGAAGCTTGAGAGGTGCTGAGAAGAACGATCACAATTACAGTTCGTTCAAGTTAGAGCTGCTTGGTGTTGTGTGGGCCGTCACAGAGAAATTCAAAGACTACCTTGCGGCTACACCATTTACCGTTTACACAGACAACAATCCTCTAGCTCACCTAAACACAGCACGGCTAGGTGCTCTCGAACAGAGATGGGCTTCCAGATTGGCGAACTATTGTTTCGACCTCAAATACCGCAGTGGTAAGACCAACGTAAACGCTGATGCTTTATCCCGTTTGCCTATAGGAGAAGAACCTCCTGAAGAAGACATGTGGGAAGATGTTGAGATGCCTCCCTTCTATCAGAAGTTTGCTACGCAGAACGTCATTGCTGCTACACAGCCTGAAGAAGGTCCTCAAGAGAAATCTGACCCACTTCAAGAACTATCTAGATGGCAAACCCTCCAGAAAGAATCTCGTGTCATAGGTGAAATCTATGATTACCTAATCACTGGAAGAATACCTGTCAGACTCAGAAGACGGTATACGGATACTGAGCTCAAACGCCTATGGAGGCAGCGCAAAAGACTTTTCATCCAGAAAGGCTTGATTCTGCGCAACACCTTAGATCCTGTTTCCGGTGAGAGGTTGCACCAAATTCTCATTCCTAGGCGGGATGCCAAGATCATTCTTGATGCCTACCACGATCAATCTGGACACTTTGGAGTGCAGAAAACTGAAGCCACCATACGCCAACGCTTCTATTGGATTGGAATGCGTGCTGACATTGAGAGTTGGTGTAGTGAATGTCCAGCCTGCAACCTTACAAAGACTGGTAAGAAGGATGCTAGAGCACCACTACATCCCATCCATACTCAGAGACCAAACGAACTAGTTGCTCTTGACCATGTGAAGTTAGCCCCGACTCGTTCAGGCTACTCATATGCCCTTACCATGGTGGACCACTACTCCAAGTGGGTTGTCGTTGTGCCAGTTAAAGACCTCACCGCACGTACCACAGCCATCACATTCTACCGCGAATATGTGAGACACTACGGGTGTCCTGAAGCAGTCCTAACTGACAGAGGACCTGCATTCGAGTCACAGCTTTTCCAAGAACTATGCCAGTTCCATGAATGCAAAAAGCTGAGAACAACTGCCTACCATCCCCAAGGGAATGGACTTTGTGAGAAGGTTAACCAGATCTTCATCAACATGCTGAGAACAGCATCTTTCACCAAACAAGCAGAATGGCCTCAACTACTTGATGAATTAGTGGAGATCTACAATAACACTACCCACTGTTCTACAGGCTATTCACCATACTTCTTAATGTTTGGAAGACAAGGTCAACTTCCAAAAGACCGTGCTTTAGGAATTCAGATACCAGATGTGATCAACCCTCTGCCAAAGACTGATTGGGTTCTAGAACATCAGCGCCGAATGCAAGAAGCGCAAGAGATAGTCGACTGTCGCATGAAGGAAGCTCACAGACGACAAGAAGAGAACTACAACCAAAGAGCTAATGCTACACCTTTACACATTGGTGACAAAGTATGGTTAAAGAAGTACCACAGAACTGGAAAACTTGATTCTCTTTGGGAAGCGGAGCCCTACACCATTACAGCCATTCCCTATCCAGAGTCCGATGTTTATGAAGTAAAGAAACCAGGCATGGCTCCACAAACAGTGCATCGGAACCGCATCAAATTGTGCACCAGAGAGGACTCACTGAGGATGTCAGCACCACCACAAGCTACAACTGTCTACCAACCAGTTCCTGTGATGGCAACTCCTCCAAGACTGCCTTCTGTAGATGAATCGATCTTTAGATCTCAATTTCTTATCCCCAGCTGTTACCAGTTTGTTCCTGTTCCAGTTCCTATCCCGACTCATGTTCCGGTTCCAATTGTTGCCCCGGAACCAACACAAGATGAAATTCCGGACTCCAGTGTTGCTGCTCCTGAACCAACACAAGATGGAATTCCGGACTCCAGTGTTGCTGCTCCTGAATCAACACAAGATGAAATTCCGGACTCCAGTGTTGCTGCTCCAATTGCTGCTCCTGAACCAGCACAAGATGGAGTTCCAGTTTCCAGTGTTCCTACGCAAGTAGAAGACCAAGTGCTGAGGCGATCAGAGCGAAGTACCAAGGGAACTCCCCCAGCTCGCTATAGAGACTGAGCAACCATATCCTTTCATATATATATATATATACTTTGCCTCTTTCATATACCTATGTTCTTATTAATTAGTTAGTTAGCAACCGTTTAAGCCTCCATACCTGGGTAATCCCAAGCATTTTGTTATGTTCTTGTTTTGCATTACATATTTCTCTACAGCCTATGGACTACTGAGGACTGTATTTGTGCCACATAGTGCCTACCCTGAGCCTTTCCATGGACAATGCCCTATTGCTGAAAGAGACTCTACCCACCTATTGGCATTATGTTTCTACTGTTTATTATGTTTTGGTTTTGCATATAATCACGGAGTATCGTTCTTGTACATAAGTCATGTCACATTGTTGTTTGCCATTATTCTGTTTATTGTTTCTCAGGTATCCAGCCCTACTACCTGTGCGCATCCCATCTCTCTAGGTTCCTCCGCGCTAGTTAGTCGCCGAGGACGGCTCTTTTCTTAGTGGGGGTGTATGTAATGTCCCGGTACTGCTAGTCCAATTCCCTCTAATGCAGACCGAGATAGCATGGACATTTTCATATAAGGTAAATATTTTCCTCCCCCTTCATTACTTCTATATATTTCTATTCTTCCAGAGCCAGCACACAGGGGGTCTATTAATGCGCCATCTTGTGGATGTTTTTGTGAACTGCACCTGCCTATACTTTGCCATTGTAATTTGAGTTGTAACTGTAAAGGGAGTGTCCATTATGATTAGCTGACCTCCAGGACCAATGAGGCTCCCTTGACTGGCCTGGAGGGAGAGTTGAGTGACCACCCTCTCTAGAGGGGGTTGGGGACGTTTTTGGCTGATGTCTTTTGTGTGGGGCTACAAGTGTAGACACAGCTGTGAGACAGAGCACATGGAGCATGGATAATGGCTTCCGACTTATCAGGGTGCACCAAGCAGAGATGTCTTCTTCCCTATCTTCAAGGCCCTTCTCAGAGAGCGTTTTCCTCTGAAGCTCTAATCTTACAAGTGCTGAAGTTGATGGACCTGGTTATCCATACATCTGGGACCCCCCACGTATCTCTCTATCCAAGTAAGTCTTTGGGACAAATCTATATTTAAAGAAGCCCATAGCTAGTCTGGCAGAAATTGAGAATCTCCCGCTGCTAAGAAAAATTGTATTTCTTCTTCTACATACGTGTACCCAGTTTGTTGAGGACTAACCCCCTGGATACAGGCCATCTTTACAAGTATATACAAGTTAACTGCCAAGCAACCACTATCCAAAGCATTCCGCCCCATCCTCTGCTAATTGGACACTACCTGCAAAGATCGCTGTATTGTATGTGAAGAAGTCCTCCATATGTACATGTGTATTACTTTGTCCTGCTAGTAAAAAGAAAAGCAACGATTACCCCCGAAGCCTGGTTGTCTGTTGTCATTGTCAGATATCACGCAGGGGAGGGTAGTCGGGGACATCAAAAAGGGAAATTTTGTGCACATTCGGGACCCAGGGACTCCCTGCAAGCCGGCCACATCTGATATATTACCGTGATACTAGCCCTGGCCCTCCTGAGTGTTGCAAACCCAGCTCCCTCCATCCAGTCCCCACCCTGTATACAGCTCCCCCCATCCTGTATACAGCTCCCTCCATCCTGTATACAGCTCCCTCCATCCTGTATACAGCTCCCCCCCATCCTGTATACAGCTCCCCCCATCCTGTATACAGCTCCCCCATCCTGTATACAGCTCCCCCCATCCTGTATACAGCTCCCTCCATCCTGTATACAGCTCCCCCATCCTGTATACAGCTCCCTCCATCCTGTATACAGCTCCCTCCACCCTGTATACAGCTCCCCTCCATCCTGTATACAGCTCCCTCCATCCTCTATACAGCTCCCCCCATCCTGTATACAGCTCCCTCCATCCTGTATACAGCTCCCCCCATCCTGTATACAGCTCCCTCCATCCTGTATACAGCTCCCTCCATCCTGTATACAGCTCCCCCCATCCTGTATACAGCTCCCCCCATCCTGTATACAGCTCCCCCATCCTGTATACAGCTCCCCCCATCCTGTATACAGCTCCCCCCATCCTGTATACAGCTCCCCCCATCCTGTATACAGCTCCCTCCATCCTGTATACAGCTCCCTCCATCCTGTATACAGCTCCCTCCATCCTCTATACAGCTCCCCCCATCCTGTATACAGCTCCCTCCATCCTGTATACAGCTCCCCCCATCCTGTATACAGCTCCATCCTGTATACAGCTCCCTCCATCCTGTATACAGCTCCCCCCATCCTGTATACAGCTCCCTCCATCCTGTATACAGCTCCCTCCATCCTGTATACAGCTCCCTCCATCCTGTATACAGCTCCCCCCATCCTGTATACAGCTCCCTCCATCCTGTATACAGCTCCCTCCATCCTGTATACAGCTCCCTCCATCCAGCCCCCACCCTGTATACAGCTCCCTCCATCCTGTATACAGCTCCCCCCATCCTGTATACAGCTCCCTCCATCCTGTATACAGCTCCCTCCATCCTGTATACAGCTCCCTCCATCCTGTATACACCTCCCCCCATCCTGTATACAGCTCCCCCCATCCTGTATACAGCTCCCCCCATCCTGTATACAGCTCCCTCCATCCTGTATACAGCTCCCCCCATCCTGTATACAGCTCCCTCCATCCTGTATACAGCTCCCCCCATCCTGTATACAGCTCCCTCCATCCTGTATACAGCTCCCCCCATCCTGTATACAGCTCCCTCCATCCTGTATACAGCTCCCTCCATCCTGTATACAGCTCCCCCATCCTGTATACAGCTCCACCCATCCTGTATACAGCTCCCCCCATCCTGTATACAGCTCCCTCCATCCTGTATACAGCTCCCCCCATCCTGTATACAGCTCCCCCCATCCTGTATACAGCTCCCCCCATCCTGTATACAGCTCCCTCCACCCTGTATACAGCTCCCTCCATCCTGTATACAGCTCCCCCCCATCCTGTATACAGCTCCCCCATCCTGTATACAGCTCCACCCATCCTGTATACAGCTCCCCCCATCCTGTATACAGCTCCCCCCATCCTGTATACAGCTCCCCCCATCCTGTATACACCTCCCCCCATCCTGTATACAGCTCCCTCCATCCTGTATACACCTCCCTCCATCCTGTATACAGCTCCCCCATCCTGTATACAGCTCCCCCCATCCTGTATACAGCTCCCCCCATCCTGTATACAGCTCCCTCCATCCTGTATACAGCTCCCCCCTGTATACAGCTCCCCCATCCTGTATACAGCTCCCCCCATCCTGTATACAGCTCCATCCTGTATACAGCTCCCCCCATCCTGTATACAGCTCCCTCCATCCTGTATACAGCTCCCCCCATCCTGTATACAGCTCCCCCCATCCTGTATACACCTCCCCCCATCCTGTATACAGCTCCCCCCTGTATACAGCTCCCCCATCCTGTATACAGCTCCCCCCATCCTGTATACAGCTCCATCCTGTATACAGCTCCCCCCATCCTGTATACAGCTCCCTCCATCCTGTATACAGCTCCCCCCATCCTGTATACAGCTCCCTCCATCCTGTATACAGCTCCCTCCATCCTGTATACACCTCCCCCCATCCTGTATACAGCTCCCCCCATCCTGTATACAGCTCCCCCCATCCTGTATACAGCTCCCTCCATCCTGTATACAGCTCCCCCCATCCTGTATACAGCTCCCTCCATCCTGTATACAGCTCCCCCCATCCTGTATACAGCTCCCTCCATCCTGTATACAGCTCCCCCCATCCTGTATACAGCTCCCTCCATCCTGTATACAGCTCCCTCCATCCTGTATACAGCTCCCCCATCCTGTATACAGCTCCACCCATCCTGTATACAGCTCCCCCCATCCTGTATACAGCTCCCTCCATCCTGTATACAGCTCCCCCCATCCTGTATACAGCTCCCCCCATCCTGTATACAGCTCCCCCCATCCTGTATACAGCTCCCCCATCCTGTATACAGCTCCCCCCATCCTGTATACAGCTCCCCCCATCCTGTATACAGCTCCCTCCATCCAGTCCCCACCCTGTATACAGCTCCCCCCATCCTGTATACAGCTCCCTCCATCCTGTATACAGCTCCCTCCATCCTGTATACAGCTCCCCCCATCCTGTATACAGCTCCCCCATCCTGTATACAGCTCCCCCATCCTGTATACAGCTCCCCCATCCTGTATACAGCTCCCCCCATCCTGTATACAGCTCCCTCCATCCTGTATACAGCTCCCCCATCCTGTATACAGCTCCCTCCATCCTGTATACAGCTCCCTCCACCCTGTATACAGCTCCCTCCATCCTGTATACAGCTCCCTCCATCCTGTATACAGCTCCCCCCATCCTGTATACAGCTCCCTCCATCCTGTATACAGCTCCCCCCATCCTGTATACAGCTCCCTCCATCCTGTATACAGCTCCCTCCATCCTGTATACAGCTCCCCCCATCCTGTATACAGCTCCCTCCATCCTGTATACAGCTCCCCCCATCCTGTATACAGCTCCCTCCATCCTGTATACAGCTCCCTCCATCCAGCCCCCACCCTGTATACAGCTCCCTCCATCCTGTATACAGCTCCCCCATCCTGTATACAGCTCCCTCCATCCTGTATACAGCTCCCTCCATCCTGTATACAGCTCCCCCCATCCTGTATACAGCTCCCTCCATCCTGTATACAGCTCCCCCCATCCTGTATAACAGCTCCCTCCATCCTGTATACAGCTCCCCCCATCCTGTATACAGCTCCCTCCATCCTGTATACAGCCCCCCCCATCCTGTATACAGCTCCCCCCACCCTGTATACAGCTCCCCCATCCTGTATACAGCTCCCCCATCCTGTATACAGCTCCCCCCATCCTGTATACAGCTCCCTCCATCCTGTATACAGCTCCCTCCATCCTGTATACAGCTCCCCCCATCCTGTATACAGCTCCCTCCATCCTGTATACAGCTCCCCCATCCTGTATACAGCTCCACCCATCCTGTATACAGCTCCCCCCATCCTGTATACAGCTCCCTCCATCCTGTATACAGCTCCCCCATCCTGTATACAGCTCCCCCCATCCTGTATACAGCTCCCCCCATCCTGTATACAGCTCCCCCATCCTGTATACAGCTCCCCCCATCCTGTATACAGCTCCCTCCATCTAGCCCCCACCCTGTATACAGCTCCCCCCATCCTGTATACAGCTCCCTCCATCCTGTATACAGCTCCCTCCATCCTGTATACAGCTCCCCCCATCCTGTATACAGCTCCCCCCATCCTGTATACAGCTCCCCCATCCTGTATACAGCTCCCCCCATCCTGTATACAGCTCCCTCCATCCTGTATACAGCTCCCCCATCCTGTATACAGCTCCCTCCATCCTGTATACAGCTCCCTCCACCCTGTATACAGCTCCCTCCATCCTGTATACAGCTCCCTCCATCCTGTATACAGCTCCCCCCATCCTGTATACAGCTCCCTCCATCCTGTATACAGCTCCCCCCATCCTGTATACAGCTCCCCCCATCCTGTATACAGCTCCCTCCATCCTGTATACAGCTCCCCCCATCCTGTATACAGCTCCATCCTGTATACAGCTCCCTCCATCCTGTATACAGCTCCATCCTGTATACAGCTCCCTCCATCCTGTATACAGCTCCCCCCATCCTGTATACAGCTCCCTCCATCCTGTATACAGCTCCCCCCATCCTGTATACAGCTCCCTCCATCCTGTATACAGCTCCCTCCATCCAGCCCCCACCCTGTATACAGCTCCCTCCATCCTGTATACAGCTCCCTCCATCCTGTATACAGCTCCCTCCATCCAGCCCCCACCCTGTATACAGCTCCCTCCATCCTGTATACAGCTCCCTCCATCCTGTATACAGCTCCCCCCATCCTGTATACAGCTCCCCCCATCCTGTATACAGCTCCCCCCATCCTGTATACAGCTCCCTCCATCCTGTATACAGCTCCCCCCATCCTGTATACAGCTCCCTCCATCCTGTATACAGCCCCCCCCATCCTGTATACAGCTCCCCCCATCCTGTATACAGCTCCCTCCATCCTGTATACAGCTCCCCCCATCCTGTATACAGCTACATCCATCCTGTATACAGCTCCCCCATCCTGTATACAGCTCCACCCATCCTGTATACACCTCCCCCCATCCTGTATACAGCTCCCTCCATCCTGTATACAGCCCCCCCCCATCCTGTATACAGCTCCCCCCATCCTGTATACAGCTCCCTCCATCCTGTATACAGCTCCCCCCATCCTGTATACAGCTACATCCATCCTGTATACAGCTCCACCCATCCTGTATACACCTCCCCCCATCCTGTATACAGCTCCCTCCATCCTGTATACAGCTCCCCCCCCATCCTGTATACACCTCCCCCCATCCTGTATACAGCTCCCTCCATCCTGTATACAGCTCCCCCCTGTATACAGCTCCCTCCATCCTGTATACAGCTCCCCCCATCCTGTATACAGCTCCCTCCATCCTGTATACAGCTCCCCCCATCCTGTATACACCTCCCCCCATCCTGTATACAGCTCCCCCATCCTGTATACAGCTCCCTCCATCCTGTATACAGCTCCCCCCTGTATACAGCTCCCTCCATCCTGTATACAGCTCCCCCCATCCTGTATACAGCTCCCTCCATCCTGTATACAGCTCCCCCCATCCTGTATACAGCTCCCTCCATCCTGTATACAGCTCCCTCCATCCTGTATACAGCTCCCTCCATCCTGTATACAGCTCCCCCCATCCTGTATACAGCTCCCTCCATCCTGTATACAGCTCCCTCCATCCTGTATACAGCTCCCTCCATCCTGTATACAGCTCCCCCCATCCTGTATACAGCTCCCTCCATCCTGTATACAGCTCCCCCCATCCTGTATACACCTCCCCCATCCTGTATACAGCTCCACCCATCCTGTATACAGCTCCCCCCATCCTGTATACAGCTCCCTCCATCCTGTATACAGCTCCCCCCATCCTGTATACAGCTCCCCCCATCCTGTATACAGCTCCCTCCACCCTGTATACAGCTCCCTCCACCCTGTATACAGCTCCCTCCATCCTGTATACAGCTCCCCCATCCTGTATACAGCTCCACCCATCCTGTATACAGCTCCCCCCATCCTGTATACAGCTCCCCCCATCCTGTATACAGCTCCCCCCATCCTGTATACAGCTCCCTCCATCCTGTATACAGCTCCCTCCATCCTGTATACACCTCCCCCCATCCTGTATACAGCTCCCCCATCCTGTATACAGCTCCCTCCATCGTGTATACAGCTCCCCCCATCCTGTATACAGCTCCCCCCATCGTGTATACAGCTCCCCCCATCCTGTATACAGCTCCCCCCATCCTGTATACAGCTCCCCCATCCTGTATACAGCTCCCCCCATCCTGTATACAGCTCCCCCCATCCTGTATACAGCTCCCTCCATCCAGTCCCCACCCTGTATACAGCTCCCCCCATCCTGTATACAGCTCCCTCCATCCTGTATACAGCTCCCCCCATCCTGTATACAGCTCCCCCCATCCTGTATACAGCTCCCCCCATCCTGTATACAGCTCCCCCCATCCTGTATACAGCTCCCTCCATCCTGTATACAGCTCCCCCATCCTGTATACAGCTCCCTCCATCCTGTATACAGCTCCCTCCACCCTGTATACAGCTCCCTCCATCCTGTATACAGCTCCCTCCATCCTCTATACAGCTCCCCCCATCCTGTATACAGCTCCCTCCATCCTGTATACAGCTCCCCCCATCCTGTATACAGCTCCATCCTGTATACAGCTCCCTCCATCCTGTTTACAGCTCCCCCCATCCTGTATACAGCTCCCCCCATCCTGTATACAGCTCCCCCCATCCTGTATACAGCTCCCCCCATCCTGTATACAGCTCCCCCATCCTGTATACAGCTCCCCCCATCCTGTATACAGCTCCCCCCATCCTGTATACAGCTCCCCCCCATCCTGTATACACCTCCCTCCATCCTGTATACAGCTCCCCCCATCCTGTATACAGCTCCCCCCATCCTGTATACACCTCCCCCCATCCTGTATACAGCTCCACCCATCCTGTATACAGCTCCCCCCATCCTGTATACAGCTCCCTCCATCCTGTATACAGCTCCCCCATCCTGTATACAGCTCCACCCATCCTGTATACAGCTCCCCCCCATCCTGTATACAGCTCCCTCCATCCTGTATACAGCTCCCCCCATCCTGTATACAGCTCCCCCCATCCTGTATACAGCTCCCCCCATCCTGTATACAGCTCCCCCATCCTGTATACAGCTCCCCCCATCCTGTATACAGCTCCCTCCATCTAGCCCCCACCCTGTATACAGCTCCCCCCATCCTGTATACAGCTCCCTCCATCCTGTATACAGCTCCCTCCATCCTGTATACAGCTCCCCCCATCCTGTATACAGCTCCCCCCCATCCTGTATACAGCTCCCCCATCCTGTATACAGCTCCCCCCATCCTGTATACAGCTCCCTCCATCCTGTATACAGCTCCCCCATCCTGTATACAGCTCCCTCCATCCTGTATACAGCTCCCTCCACCCTGTATACAGCTCCCTCCATCCTGTATACAGCTCCCTCCATCCTGTATACAGCTCCCCCCATCCTGTATACAGCTCCCTCCATCCTGTATACAGCTCCCCCCATCCTGTATACAGCTCCCCCCATCCTGTATACAGCTCCCTCCATCCTGTATACAGCTCCCCCCATCCTGTATACAGCTCCATCCTGTATACAGCTCCCTCCATCCTGTATACAGCTCCATCCTGTATACAGCTCCCTCCATCCTGTATACAGCTCCCCCCATCCTGTATACAGCTCCCTCCATCCTGTATACAGCTCCCCCCATCCTGTATACAGCTCCCTCCATCCTGTATACAGCTCCCTCCATCCAGCCCCCACCCTGTATACAGCTCCCTCCATCCTGTATACAGCTCCCTCCATCCTGTATACAGCTCCCTCCATCCAGCCCCCACCCTGTATACAGCTCCCTCCATCCTGTATACAGCTCCCTCCATCCTGTATACAGCTCCCCCCATCCTGTATACAGCTCCCCCCATCCTGTATACAGCTCCCCCCATCCTGTATACAGCTCCCTCCATCCTGTATACAGCTCCCCCCATCCTGTATACAGCTCCCTCCATCCTGTATACAGCCCCCCCCATCCTGTATACAGCTCCCCCCATCCTGTATACAGCTCCCTCCATCCTGTATACAGCTCCCCCCATCCTGTATACAGCTACATCCATCCTGTATACAGCTCCCCCATCCTGTATACAGCTCCACCCATCCTGTATACACCTCCCCCCATCCTGTATACAGCTCCCTCCATCCTGTATACAGCCCCCCCCATCCTGTATACAGCTCCCCCCATCCTGTATACAGCTCCCTCCATCCTGTATACAGCTCCCCCCATCCTGTATACAGCTACATCCATCCTGTATACAGCTCCACCCATCCTGTATACACCTCCCCCCATCCTGTATACAGCTCCCTCCATCCTGTATACAGCTCCCCCCCATCCTGTATACACCTCCCCCATCCTGTATACAGCTCCCTCCATCCTGTATACAGCTCCCCCCCTGTATACAGCTCCCTCCATCCTGTATACAGCTCCCCCCATCCTGTATACAGCTCCCCTCCCATCCTGTATACAGCTCCCCCCCATCCTGTATACACCTCCCCCCATCCTGTATACAGCTCCCTCCATCCTGTATACAGCTCCCCCCTGTATACAGCTAGTATACAGCTCCCTCCATCCTGTATACAGCTCCCCCCATCCTGTATACAGCTCCCTCCATCCTGTATACAGCTCCCTCCATCCTGTATACAGCTCCCCCCATCCTGTATACAGCTCCCTCCATCCTGTATACAGCTCCCTCCATCCTGTATACAGCTCCCTCCATCCTGTATACAGCTCCCCCCATCCTGTATACAGCTCCCTCCATCCTGTATACAGCTCCCCCCATCCTGTATACACCTCCCCCCATCCTGTATACAGCTCCCTCCATCCTGTATACAGCTCCCCCCATCCTGTATACACCTCCCCCCATCCTGTATACAGCTCCCTCCATCCTGTATACAGCTCCCCCCTGTATACAGCTCCCTCCATCCTGTATACAGCTCCCCCATCCTGTATACAGCTCCCTCCATCCTGTATACAGCTCCCCCCATCCTGTATACAGCTCCCTCCATCCTGTATACAGCTCCCTCCATCCTGTATACAGCTCCCTCCATCCTGTATACAGCTCCCTCCACCCTGTATACAGCTCCCTCCATCCTGTATACAGCTCCCTCCATCCTGTATACAGCTCCCCCCATCCTGTATACAGCTCCCCCCATCCTGTATACAGCTCCCCCCATCCTGTATACAGCTCCCCCCATCCTGTATACAGCTCCCTCCATCCTGTATACAGCTCCCCCATCCTGTATACAGCTCCCCCATCCTGTATACAGCTCCCCCCATCCTGTATACAGCTCCCCCATCCTGTATACAGCTCCCCCCTCCTGTATACACCTCCCTCCATCCTGTATACACCTCCCTCCATCCTGTATACAGCTCCACCCATCCTGTATACAGCTCCACCCATCCTGTATACAGCTCCCCCATCCAGCCCCCACCCTGTATACAGCTCCCTCCATCCTGTATACACCTCCCTCCATCCTGTATACAGCTCCCTCCATCCTGTATACAGCTCCCTCCATCCTGTATACAGCTCCCTCCATCCAGCCCCCACCCTGTATACAGCTCCCTCCATCCTGTATACAGCTCCCCCCATCCTGTATACAGCTCCCTCCATCCTGTATACAGCTCCCCCCATCCTGTATACAGCTCCCCCCATCCTGTATACAGCTCCCTCCATCCTGTATACAGCTCCCTCCATCCTGTATACAGCTCCCCCCATCCTGTATACAGCTCCCTCCATCCTGTATACAGCTCCCCCCATCCTGTATACAGCTCCCTCCATCCTGTATACAGCTCCCCCCATCCTGTATACAGCTCCCTCCATCCTGTATACAGCTCCCTCCATCCTGTATACAGCTCCCCCATCCTGTATACAGCTCCACCCATCCTGTATACAGCTCCCCCCATCCTGTATACAGCTCCCTCCATCCTGTATACAGCTCCCCCCATCCTGTATACAGCTCCCCCCATCCTGTATACAGCTCCCCCCATCCTGTATACAGCTCCCCCATCCTGTATACAGCTCCCCCCATCCTGTATACAGCTCCCCCCATCCTGTATACAGCTCCCTCCATCCAGTCCCCACCTGTATACAGCTCCCCCCATCCTGTATACAGCTCCCCCCATCCTGTATACAGCTCCCCCATCCTGTATACAGCTCCCCCCATCCTGTATACAGCTCCCTCCATCCTGTATACAGCTCCCCCATCCTGTATACAGCTCCCTCCATCCTGTATACAGCTCCCTCCATCCCTGTATACAGCTCCCTCCATCCTGTATACAGCTCCCTCCATCCTGTATACAGCTCCCCCCATCCTGTATACAGCTCCCTCCATCCTGTATACAGCTCCCCCCATCCTGTATACAGCTCCCTCCATCCTGTATACAGCTCCCTCCATCCTGTATACAGCTCCCCCCATCCTGTATACAGCTCCCTCCATCCTGTATACAGCTCCCCCCATCCTGTATACAGCTCCCTCCATCCTGTATACAGCTCCCTCCATCAGCCCCACCTGTATACAGCTCCCTCCATCCTGTATACAGCTCCCCCCATCCTGTATACAGCTCCCTCCATCCTGTATACAGCTCCCTCCATCCTGTATACAGCTCCCCCCATCCTGTATACAGCTCCCTCCATCCTGTATACAGCTCCCCCCATCCTGTATACAGCTCCCTCCATCCTGTATACAGCTCCCCCCATCCTGTATACAGCTCCCCCCATCCTGTATACAGCTCCCCCATCCTGTATACAGCTCCCCCCATCCTGTATACAGCTCCCCCATCCTGTATACAGCTCCCCCATCCTGTATACAGCTCTCCCCCCATCCTGTATACAGCTCCCTCCATCCTGTATACAGCTCCCTCCATCCTGTATACAGCTCCCCCCATCCTGTATACAGCTCCCTCCATCCTGTATACAGCTCCCTCCATCCTGTATACAGCTCCCCCATCCTGTATACAGCTCCCCCCATCCTGTATACAGCTCCCTCCATCCTGTATACAGCTCCCCCCATCCTGTATACAGCTCCCCCATCCTGTATACAGCTCCCCCCATCCTGTATACAGCTCCCCCCATCCTGTATACAGCTCCCCCCATCCTGTATACAGCTCCCCCCATCCTGTATACAGCTCCCCCATCCTGTATACAGCTCCCCCCATCCTGTATACAGCTCCCTCCATCCTGTATACAGCTCCCCCCATCCTGTATACAGCTCCCCCCATCCTGTATACACCTCCCCCCATCCTGTATACAGCTCCCCCATCCTGTATACAGCTCCCTCCATCCTGTATACAGCTCCCCCCATCCTGTATACAGCTCCCTCCATCCTGTATACAGCTCCCTCCATCCTGTATACAGCTCACCCCATCCTGTATACAGCTCCCCCCATCCTGTATACAGCTCCCCCATCCTGTATACAGCTCCCCCCATCCTGTATACAGCTCCCCCCCATCCTGTATACAGCTCCCCCATCCTGTATACAGCTCCCCCCATCCTGTATACAGCTCCCCCCATCCTGTATACAGCTCCCCCCATCCTGTATACACCTCCCTCCATCCTGTATACAGCTCCCCCATCCTGTATACAGCTCCCCCCATCCTGTATACACCTCCCCCCATCCTGTATACAGCTCCCCCATCCTGTATACAGCTA
>NW_027440048.1:0-28294 GCF_031893055.1 Leptodactylus fuscus
TGGTGATCTTGCAACTTGTACCATGTCGGAGTTTGATTTTCCCCATAGGGTTTCATTGATCGTGTACTCTTGAGTGTAGCTCGGGCTAAGAAGGTCGCAGCCATGGGAAAGTTGACAGTTAACCCTATCTAGTGACAACCCATCATAGGCTAGCTGGGTGATCTTGCAACTTGTATCATGCCGGAGTTTGATTTTCACCATAGGGTTTCATTGATCGCTTACTCGGCAACTTGTATGAAGCAGGATTTCTACTTTCCCCTTAGCGCTTCATTGATCGTGTACTCTTGAGTGTAGCTCGGGCTGAGAATGACGCAGCCATGGGAAAGTTGACAGTTAAGCCTATCTAGTGACAGCCCATCATAGGCTAGCTGGGTGATCTTGCAACTTGTACCATGTCGGAGTTTGATTTTCCCCATAGGGTTTCATTGATCGTGTTCTCTTGAGTGTAGCTCGGGCTGAGAAGGTCGCAGCCATGGGAAAGTTGACAGTTAAGCCTATCTAGTGACAACCCATCATAGGCTAGCTGGGTGATCTTGCAACTTGTATCATGCCGGAGTTTGATTTTCACCATAGGGTTTCATTGATCGCTTACTCGGCAACTTGTATGAAGCAGGATTTCTACTTTCCCCTTAGCGCTTCATTGATCGTGTACTCTTGAGTGTAGCTCGGGCTGAGAATGACGCAGCCATGGGAAAGTTGACAGTTAAGCCTATCTAGTGACAGCCCATCATAGGCTAGCTGGGTGAGCTTGCAACTTCTACCATGTCGGAGTTTGATTTTCCCCATAGGGTTTCATTGATCGTGTACTCTTGAGTGTAGCTCGGGCTGAGAAGGTCGCAGCCATGGGAAAGTTGACAGTTAAGCCTATCTAGTGACAACCCATCATAGGCTAGCTGGGTGATCTTGCAACTTGTATCATGCCGGAGTTTGATTTTCACCATAGGGTTTCATTGATCGCTTACTCGGCAACTTGTATCAAGCAGGATTTCTACTTTCCCCTTAGCGCTTCATTGATCGTGTACTACTGAGTGTAGATCGGGCTGAGAATGACGCAGCCATGGGAAAGTTGACAGTTAAGCCTATCTAGTGACAGCCCATCATAGGCTAGCTGGGTGATCTTGCAACTTGTACCATGTCGGAGTTTGATTTTCCCCATAGGGTTTCATTGATCGTGTACTCTTGATTGTAGCTCGGGCTAAGAAGGTCGCAGCCATGGGAAAGTTGACAGTTAAGCCTATCTAGTGACAACCCATCATAGGCTAGCTGGGTGATCTTGCAACTTGTATCATGCCGGAGTTTGATTTTCACCATAGGGTTTCATTGATCGCTTACTCGGCAACTTGTATGAAGCAGGATTTCTACTTTCCCCTTAGCGCTTCATTGATCGTGTACTCTTGAGTGTAGCTCGGGCTGAGAATGACGCAGCCATGGGAAAGTTGACAGTTAAGCCTATCTAGTGACAGCCCATCATAGGCTAGCTGGGTGATCTTGCAACTTGTACCATGTCGGAGTTTGATTTTCCCCATAGGGTTTCATTGATCGTGTACTCTTGAGTGTAGCTCGGGCTGAGAAGGTCGCAGCCATGGGAAAGTTGACAGTTAAGCCTATCTAGTGACAACCCATCATAGGCTAGCTGGGTGATCTTGCAACTTGTATCATGCCGGAGTTTGATTTTCACCATAGGGTTTCATTGATCGCTTACTCGGCAACTTGTATGAAGCAGGATTTCTACTTTCCCCTTAGCGCTTCATTGATCGTGTACTCTTGAGTGTAGCTCGGGCTGAGAATGACGCAGCCATGGGAAAGTTGACAGTTAAGCCTATCTAGTGACAGCCCATCATAGGCTAGCTGGGTGAGCTTGCAACTTCTACCATGTCGGAGTTTGATTTTCCCCATAGGGTTTCATTGATCGTGTACTCTTGAGTGTAGCTCGGGCTGAGAAGGTCGCAGCCATGGGAAAGTTGACAGTTAAGCCTATCTAGTGACAACCCATCATAGGCTAGCTGGGTGATCTTGCAACTTGTATCATGCCGGAGTTTGATTTTCACCATAGGGTTTCATTGATCGCTTACTCGGCAACTTGTATCAAGCAGGATTTCTACTTTCCCCTTAGCGCTTCATTGATCGTGTACTACTGAGTGTAGATCGGGCTGAGAATGACGCAGCCATGGGAAAGTTGACAGTTAAGCCTATCTAGTGACAACCCATCATAGGCTAGCTGGGTGATCTTGCAACTTGTATCATGCCGGAGATTGATTTTCACCATAGGGTTTCATTGATCGCTTACCCGGCAACTTGTATCAAGCAGGATTTCTACTTTCCCCTTAGCGCTTCATTGATCGTGTACTCTTGAGTGTAGATCGGGCTGAGAATGACGCAGCCATGGGAAAGTTGACAGTTAAGCCTATCTAGTGACAGCCCATCATAGGCTAGCTGGGTGAGCTTGCAACTTCTACCATGTCGGAGTTTGATTTTCCCCATAGGGTTTCATTGATCGTGTACTCTTGAGTGTAGCTCGGGCTGAGAAGGTCGCAGCCATGGGAAAGTTGACAGTTAAGCCTATCTAGTGACAACCCATCATAGGCTAGCTGGGTGATCTTGCAACTTGTATCATGCCGGAGTTTGATTTTCACCATAGGGTTTCATTGATCGCTTACTCGGCAACTTGTATGAAGCAGGATTTCTACTTTCCCCTTAGCGCTTCATTGATCGTGTACTCTTGAGTGTAGCTCGGGCTGAGAATGACGCAGCCATGGGAAAGTTGACAGTTAAGCCTATCTAGTGACAGCCCATCATAGGCTAGCTGGGTGATCTTGCAACTTGTACCATGTCGGAGTTTGATTTTCCCCATAGGGTTTCATTGATCGTGTACTCTTGAGTGTAGCTCGGGCTGAGAAGGTCGCAGCCATGGGAAAGTTGACAGTTAAGCCTATCTAGTGACAACCCATCATAGGCTAGCTGGGTGATCTTGCAACTTGTATCATGCCGGAGTTTGATTTTCACCATAGGGTTTCATTGATCGCTTACTCGGCAACTTGTATGAAGCAGGATTTCTACTTTCCCCTTAGCGCTTCATTGATCGTGTACTCTTGAGTGTAGCTCGGGCTAAGAAGGTCGCAGCCATGGGAAAGTTGACAGTTAACCCTATCTAGTGACAACCCATCATAGGCTAGCTGGGTGATCTTGCAACTTGTATCATGCCGGAGTTTGATTTTCACCATAGGGTTTCATTGATCGCTTACTCGGCAACTTGTATGAAGCAGGATTTCTACTTTCCCCTTAGCGCTTCATTGATCGTGTACTCTTGAGTGTAGCTCGGGCTGAGAATGACGCAGCCATGGGAAAGTTGACATTTAAGCCTATCTAGTGACAGCCCATCATAGGCTAGCTGGGTGATCTTGCAACTTGTACCATGTCGGAGTTTGATTTTCCCCATAGGGTTTCATTGATCGTGTACTCTTGAGTGTAGCTCGGGCTGAGAAGGTCGCAGCCATGGGAAAGTTGACAGTTAAGCCTATCTAGTGACAACCCATCATAGGCTAGCTGGGTGATCTTGCAACTTGTATCATGCCGGAGTTTGATTTTCACCATAGGGTTTCATTGATCGCTTACTCGGCAACTTGTATGAAGCAGGATTTCTACTTTCCCCTTAGCGCTTCATTGATCGTGTACTCTTGAGTGTAGCTCGGGCTGAGAATGACGCAGCCATGGGAAAGTTGACAGTTAAGCCTATCTAGTGACAGCCCATCATAGGCTAGCTGGGTGAGCTTGCAACTTCTACCATGTCGGAGTTTGATTTTCCCCATAGGGTTTCATTGATCGTGTACTCTTGAGTGTAGCTCGGGCTGAGAAGGTCGCAGCCATGGGAAAGTTGACAGTTAAGCCTATCTAGTGACAACCCATCATAGGCTAGCTGGGTGATCTTGCAACTTGTATCATGCCGGAGTTTGATTTTCACCATAGGGTTTCATTGATCGCTTACTCGGCAACTTGTATCAAGCAGGATTTCTACTTTCCCCTTAGCGCTTCATTGATCGTGTACTACTGAGTGTAGATCGGGCTGAGAATGACGCAGCCATGGGAAAGTTGACAGTTAAGCCTATCTAGTGACAGCCCATCATAGGCTAGCTGGGTGATCTTGCAACTTGTACCATGTCGGAGTTTGATTTTCCCCATAGGGTTTCATTGATCGTGTACTCTTGATTGTAGCTCGGGCTAAGAAGGTCGCAGCCATGGGAAAGTTGACAGTTAAGCCTATCTAGTGACAACCCATCATAGGCTAGCTGGGTGATCTTGCAACTTGTATCATGCCGGAGTTTGATTTTCACCATAGGGTTTCATTGATCGCTTACTCGGCAACTTGTATGAAGCAGGATTTCTACTTTCCCCTTAGCGCTTCATTGATCGTGTACTCTTGAGTGTAGCTCGGGCTGAGAATGACGCAGCCATGGGAAAGTTGACAGTTAAGCCTATCTAGTGACAGCCCATCATAGGCTAGCTGGGTGATCTTGCAACTTGTACCATGTCGGAGTTTGATTTTCCCCATAGGGTTTCATTGATCGTGTACTCTTGAGTGTAGCTCGGGCTGAGAAGGTCGCAGCCATGGGAAAGTTGACAGTTAAGCCTATCTAGTGACAACCCATCATAGGCTAGCTGGGTGATCTTGCAACTTGTATCATGCCGGAGTTTGATTTTCACCATAGGGTTTCATTGATCGCTTACTCGGCAACTTGTATGAAGCAGGATTTCTACTTTCCCCTTAGCGCTTCATTGATCGTGTACTCTTGAGTGTAGCTCGGGCTGAGAATGACGCAGCCATGGGAAAGTTGACAGTTAAGCCTATCTAGTGACAGCCCATCATAGGCTAGCTGGGTGAGCTTGCAACTTCTACCATGTCGGAGTTTGATTTTCCCCATAGGGTTTCATTGATCGTGTACTCTTGAGTGTAGCTCGGGCTGAGAAGGTCGCAGCCATGGGAAAGTTGACAGTTAAGCCTATCTAGTGACAACCCATCATAGGCTAGCTGGGTGATCTTGCAACTTGTATCATGCCGGAGTTTGATTTTCACCATAGGGTTTCATTGATCGCTTACTCGGCAACTTGTATCAAGCAGGATTTCTACTTTCCCCTTAGCGCTTCATTGATCGTGTACTACTGAGTGTAGATCGGGCTGAGAATGACGCAGCCATGGGAAAGTTGACAGTTAAGCCTATCTAGTGACAACCCATCATAGGCTAGCTGGGTGATCTTGCAACTTGTATCATGCCGGAGATTGATTTTCACCATAGGGTTTCATTGATCGCTTACCCGGCAACTTGTATCAAGCAGGATTTCTACTTTCCCCTTAGCGCTTCATTGATCGTGTACTCTTGAGTGTAGATCGGGCTGAGAATGACGCAGCCATGGGAAAGTTGACAGTTAAGCCTATCTAGTGACAGCCCATCATAGGCTAGCTGGGTGATCTTGCAACTTGTACCATGTCGGAGTTTGATTTTCCCCATAGGGTTTCATTGATCGTGTACTCTTGAGTGTAGCTCGGGCTGAGAAGGTCGCAGCCATGGGAAAGTTGACAGTTAAGCCTATCTAGTGACAACCCATCATAGGCTAGCTGGGTGATCTTGCAACTTGTATCATGCCGGAGTTTGATTTTCACCATAGGGTTTCATTGATCGCTTACTCGGCAACTTGTATGAAGCAGGATTTCTACTTTCCCTTAGCGCTTCATTGATCGTGTACTCTTGAGTGTAGCTCGGGCTGAGAATGACGCAGCCATGGGAAAGTTGACAGTTAAGCCTATCTAGTGACAGCCCATCATAGGCTAGCTGGGTGAGCTTGCAACTTCTACCATGTCGGAGTTTGATTTTCCCCATAGGGTTTCATTGATCGTGTACTCTTGAGTGTAGCTCGGGCTGAGAAGGTCGCAGCCATGGGAAAGTTGACAGTTAAGCCTATCTAGTGACAACCCATCATAGGCTAGCTGGGTGATCTTGCAACTTGTATCATGCCGGAGTTTGATTTTCACCATAGGGTTTCATTGATCGCTTACTCGGCAACTTGTATCAAGCAGGATTTCTACTTTCCCCTTAGCGCTTCATTGATCGTGTACTACTGAGTGTAGATCGGGCTGAGAATGACGCAGCCATGGGAAAGTTGACAGTTAAGCCTATCTAGTGACAACCCATCATAGGCTAGCTGGGTGATCTTGCAACTTGTATCATGCCGGAGATTGATTTTCACCATAGGGTTTCATTGATCGCTTACCCGGCAACTTGTATCAAGCAGGATTTCTACTTTCCCCTTAGCGCTTCATTGATCGTGTACTCTTGAGTGTAGATCGGGCTGAGAATGACGCAGCCATGGGAAAGTTGACAGTTAAGCCTATCTAGTGACAGCCCATCATAGGCTAGCTGGGTGAGCTTGCAACTTCTACCATGTCGGAGTTTGATTTTCCCCATAGGGTTTCATTGATCGTGTACTCTTGAGTGTAGCTCGGGCTGAGAAGGTCGCAGCCATGGGAAAGTTGACAGTTAAGCCTATCTAGTGACAACCCATCATAGGCTAGCTGGGTGATCTTGCAACTTGTATCATGCCGGAGTTTGATTTTCACCATAGGGTTTCATTGATCGCTTACTCGGCAACTTGTATGAAGCAGGATTTCTACTTTCCCCTTAGCGCTTCATTGATCGTGTACTCTTGAGTGTAGCTCGGGCTGAGAATGACGCAGCCATGGGAAAGTTGACAGTTAAGCCTATCTATTGACAGCCCATCATAGGCTAGCTGGGTGATCTTGCAACTTGTACCATGTCGGAGTTTGATTTTCCCCATAGGGTTTCATTGATCGTGTACTCTTGATTGTAGCTCGGGCTAAGAAGGTCGCAGCCATGGGAAAGTTGACAGTTAAGCCTATCTAGTGACAACCCATCATAGGCTAGCTGGGTGATCTTGCAACTTGTATCATGCCGGAGTTTGATTTTCACCATAGGGTTTCATTGATCGCTTACTCGGCAACTTGTATGAAGCAGGATTTCTACTTTCCCCTTAGCGCTTTATTGATCGTGTACTCTTGAGTGTAGCTCGGGCTGAGAATGACGCAGCCATGGGAAAGTTGACAGTTAAGCCTATCTAGTGACAGCCCATCATAGGCTAGCTGGGTGATCTTGCAACTTGTACCATGTCGGAGTTTGATTTTCCCCATAGGGTTTCATTGATCGTGTACTCTTGAGTGTAGCTCGGGCTGAGAAGGTCGCAGCCATGGGAAAGTTGACAGTTAAGCCTATCTAGTGACAACCCATCATAGGCTAGCTGGGTGATCTTGCAACTTGTATCATGCCGGAGTTTGATTTTCACCATAGGGTTTCATTGATCGCTTACTCGGCAACTTGTATGAAGCAGGATTTCTACTTTCCCCTTAGCGCTTCATTGATCGTGTACTCTTGAGTGTAGCTCGGGCTGAGAATGACGCAGCCATGGGAAAGTTGACAGTTAAGCCTATCTAGTGACAGCCCATCATAGGCTAGCTGGGTGAGCTTGCAACTTCTACCATGTCGGAGTTTGATTTTCCCATAGGGTTTCATTGATCGTGTACTCTTGAGTGTAGCTCGGGCTGAGAAGGTCGCAGCCATGGGAAAGTTGACAGTTAAGCCTATCTAGTGACAACCCATCATAGGCTAGCTGGGTGATCTTGCAACTTGTATCATGCCGGAGATTGATTTTCACCATAGGGTTTCATTGATCGCTTACCCGGCAACTTGTATCAAGCAGGATTTCTACTTTCCCCTTAGCGCTTCATTGATCGTGTACTCTTGAGTGTAGATCGGGCTGAGAATGACGCAGCCATGGGAAAGTTGACAGTTAAGCCTATCTATTGACAGCCCATCATAGGCTAGCTGGGTGATCTTGCAACTTGTACCATGTCGGAGTTTGATTTTCCCCATAGGGTTTCATTGATCGTGTACTCTTGAGTGTAGCTCGGGCTAAGAAGGTCGCAGCCATGGGAAAGTTGACAGTTAACCCTATCTAGTGACAACCCATCATAGGCTAGCTGGGTGATCTTGCAACTTGTATCATGCCGGAGTTTGATTTTCACCATAGGGTTTCATTGATCGCTTACTCGGCAACTTGTATGAAGCAGGATTTCTACTTTCCCCTTAGCGCTTCATTGATCGTGTACTCTTGAGTGTAGCTCGGGCTGAGAATGACGCAGCCATGGGAAAGTTGACAGTTAAGCCTATCTAGTGACAGCCCATCATAGGCTAGCTGGGTGATCTTGCAACTTGTACCATGTCGGAGTTTGATTTTCCCCATAGGGTTTCATTGATCGTGTTCTCTTGAGTGTAGCTCGGGCTGAGAAGGTCGCAGCCATGGGAAAGTTGACAGTTAAGCCTATCTAGTGACAACCCATCATAGGCTAGCTGGGTGATCTTGCAACTTGTATCATGCCGGAGTTTGATTTTCACCATAGGGTTTCATTGATCGCTTACTCGGCAACTTGTATGAAGCAGGATTTCTACTTTCCCCTTAGCGCTTCATTGATCGTGTACTCTTGAGTGTAGCTCGGGCTGAGAATGACGCAGCCATGGGAAAGTTGACAGTTAAGCCTATCTAGTGACAGCCCATCATAGGCTAGCTGGGTGAGCTTGCAACTTCTACCATGTCGGAGTTTGATTTTCCCCATAGGGTTTCATTGATCGTGTACTCTTGAGTGTAGCTCGGGCTGAGAAGGTCGCAGCCATGGGAAAGTTGACAGTTAAGCCTATCTAGTGACAACCCATCATAGGCTAGCTGGGTGATCTTGCAACTTGTATCATGCCGGAGTTTGATTTTCACCATAGGGTTTCATTGATCGCTTACTCGGCAACTTGTATCAAGCAGGATTTCTACTTTCCCCTTAGCGCTTCATTGATCGTGTACTACTGAGTGTAGATCGGGCTGAGAATGACGCAGCCATGGGAAAGTTGACAGTTAAGCCTATCTAGTGACAGCCCATCATAGGCTAGCTGGGTGATCTTGCAACTTGTACCATGTCGGAGTTTGATTTTCCCCATAGGGTTTCATTGATCGTGTACTCTTGATTGTAGCTCGGGCTAAGAAGGTCGCAGCCATGGGAAAGTTGACAGTTAAGCCTATCTAGTGACAACCCATCATAGGCTAGCTGGGTGATCTTGCAACTTGTATCATGCCGGAGTTTGATTTTCACCATAGGGTTTCATTGATCGCTTACTCGGCAACTTGTATGAAGCAGGATTTCTACTTTCCCCTTAGCGCTTCATTGATCGTGTACTCTTGAGTGTAGCTCGGGCTGAGAATGACGCAGCCATGGGAAAGTTGACAGTTAAGCCTATCTAGTGACAGCCCATCATAGGCTAGCTGGGTGATCTTGCAACTTGTACCATGTCGGAGTTTGATTTTCCCCATAGGGTTTCATTGATCGTGTACTCTTGAGTGTAGCTCGGGCTGAGAAGGTCGCAGCCATGGGAAAGTTGACAGTTAAGCCTATCTAGTGACAACCCATCATAGGCTAGCTGGGTGATCTTGCAACTTGTATCATGCCGGAGTTTGATTTTCACCATAGGGTTTCATTGATCGCTTACTCGGCAACTTGTATGAAGCAGGATTTCTACTTTCCCCTTAGCGCTTCATTGATCGTGTACTCTTGAGTGTAGCTCGGGCTGAGAATGACGCAGCCATGGGAAAGTTGACAGTTAAGCCTATCTAGTGACAGCCCATCATAGGCTAGCTGGGTGAGCTTGCAACTTCTACCATGTCGGAGTTTGATTTTCCCCATAGGGTTTCATTGATCGTGTACTCTTGAGTGTAGCTCGGGCTGAGAAGGTCGCAGCCATGGGAAAGTTGACAGTTAAGCCTATCTAGTGACAACCCATCATAGGCTAGCTGGGTGATCTTGCAACTTGTATCATGCCGGAGTTTGATTTTCACCATAGGGTTTCATTGATCGCTTACTCGGCAACTTGTATCAAGCAGGATTTCTACTTTCCCCTTAGCGCTTCATTGATCGTGTACTACTGAGTGTAGATCGGGCTGAGAATGACGCAGCCATGGGAAAGTTGACAGTTAAGCCTATCTAGTGACAACCCATCATAGGCTAGCTGGGTGATCTTGCAACTTGTATCATGCCGGAGATTGATTTTCACCATAGGGTTTCATTGATCGCTTACCCGGCAACTTGTATCAAGCAGGATTTCTACTTTCCCCTTAGCGCTTCATTGATCGTGTACTCTTGAGTGTAGATCGGGCTGAGAATGACGCAGCCATGGGAAAGTTGACAGTTAAGCCTATCTAGTGACAGCCCATCATAGGCTAGCTGGGTGAGCTTGCAACTTCTACCATGTCGGAGTTTGATTTTCCCCATAGGGTTTCATTGATCGTGTACTCTTGAGTGTAGCTCGGGCTGAGAAGGTCGCAGCCATGGGAAAGTTGACAGTTAAGCCTATCTAGTGACAACCCATCATAGGCTAGCTGGGTGATCTTGCAACTTGTATCATGCCGGAGTTTGATTTTCACCATAGGGTTTCATTGATCGCTTACTCGGCAACTTGTATGAAGCAGGATTTCTACTTTCCCCTTAGCGCTTCATTGATCGTGTACTCTTGAGTGTAGCTCGGGCTGAGAATGACGCAGCCATGGGAAAGTTGACAGTTAAGCCTATCTAGTGACAGCCCATCATAGGCTAGCTGGGTGATCTTGCAACTTGTACCATGTCGGAGTTTGATTTTCCCCATAGGGTTTCATTGATCGTGTACTCTTGAGTGTAGCTCGGGCTGAGAAGGTCGCAGCCATGGGAAAGTTGACAGTTAAGCCTATCTAGTGACAACCCATCATAGGCTAGCTGGGTGATCTTGCAACTTGTATCATGCCGGAGTTTGATTTTCACCATAGGGTTTCATTGATCGCTTACTCGGCAACTTGTATGAAGCAGGATTTCTACTTTCCCCTTAGCGCTTCATTGATCGTGTACTCTTGAGTGTAGCTCGGGCTAAGAAGGTCGCAGCCATGGGAAAGTTGACAGTTAACCCTATCTAGTGACAACCCATCATAGGCTAGCTGGGTGATCTTGCAACTTGAATCATGCCGGAGTTTGATTTTCACCATAGGGTTTCATTGATCGCTTACTCGGCAACTTGTATGAAGCAGGATTTCTACTTTCCCCTTAGCGCTTCATTGATCGTGTACTCTTGAGTGTAGCTCGGGCTGAGAATGACGCAGCCATGGGAAAGTTGACATTTAAGCCTATCTAGTGACAGCCCATCATAGGCTAGCTGGGTGATCTTGCAACTTGTACCATGTCGGAGTTTGATTTTCCCCATAGGGTTTCATTGATCGTGTACTCTTGAGTGTAGCTCGGGCTGAGAAGGTCGCAGCCATGGGAAAGTTGACAGTTAAGCCTATCTAGTGACAACCCATCATAGGCTAGCTGGGTGATCTTGCAACTTGTATCATGCCGGAGTTTGATTTTCACCATAGGGTTTCATTGATCGCTTACTCGGCAACTTGTATGAAGCAGGATTTCTACTTTCCCCTTAGCGCTTCATTGATCGTGTACTCTTGAGTGTAGCTCGGGCTGAGAATGACGCAGCCATGGGAAAGTTGACAGTTAAGCCTATCTAGTGACAGCCCATCATAGGCTAGCTGGGTGAGCTTGCAACTTCTACCATGTCGGAGTTTGATTTTCCCCATAGGGTTTCATTGATCGTGTACTCTTGAGTGTAGCTCGGGCTGAGAAGGTCGCAGCCATGGGAAAGTTGACAGTTAAGCCTATCTAGTGACAACCCATCATAGGCTAGCTGGGTGATCTTGCAACTTGTATCATGCCGGAGTTTGATTTTCACCATAGGGTTTCATTGATCGCTTACTCGGCAACTTGTATCAAGCAGGATTTCTACTTTCCCCTTAGCGCTTCATTGATCGTGTACTACTGAGTGTAGATCGGGCTGAGAATGACGCAGCCATGGGAAAGTTGACAGTTAAGCCTATCTAGTGACAGCCCATCATAGGCTAGCTGGGTGATCTTGCAACTTGTACCATGTCGGAGTTTGATTTTCCCCATAGGGTTTCATTGATCGTGTACTCTTGATTGTAGCTCGGGCTAAGAAGGTCGCAGCCATGGGAAAGTTGACAGTTAAGCCTATCTAGTGACAACCCATCATAGGCTAGCTGGGTGATCTTGCAACTTGTATCATGCCGGAGTTTGATTTTCACCATAGGGTTTCATTGATCGCTTACTCGGCAACTTGTATGAAGCAGGATTTCTACTTTCCCCTTAGCGCTTCATTGATCGTGTACTCTTGAGTGTAGCTCGGGCTGAGAATGACGCAGCCATGGGAAAGTTGACAGTTAAGCCTATCTAGTGACAGCCCATCATAGGCTAGCTGGGTGATCTTGCAACTTGTACCATGTCGGAGTTTGATTTTCCCCATAGGGTTTCATTGATCGTGTACTCTTGAGTGTAGCTCGGGCTGAGAAGGTCGCAGCCATGGGAAAGTTGACAGTTAAGCCTATCTAGTGACAACCCATCATAGGCTAGCTGGGTGATCTTGCAACTTGTATCATGCCGGAGTTTGATTTTCACCATAGGGTTTCATTGATCGCTTACTCGGCAACTTGTATGAAGCAGGATTTCTACTTTCCCCTTAGCGCTTCATTGATCGTGTACTCTTGAGTGTAGCTCGGGCTGAGAATGACGCAGCCATGGGAAAGTTGACAGTTAAGCCTATCTAGTGACAGCCCATCATAGGCTAGCTGGGTGAGCTTGCAACTTCTACCATGTCGGAGTTTGATTTTCCCCATAGGGTTTCATTGATCGTGTACTCTTGAGTGTAGCTCGGGCTGAGAAGGTCGCAGCCATGGGAAAGTTGACAGTTAAGCCTATCTAGTGACAACCCATCATAGGCTAGCTGGGTGATCTTGCAACTTGTATCATGCCGGAGTTTGATTTTCACCATAGGGTTTCATTGATCGCTTACTCGGCAACTTGTATCAAGCAGGATTTCTACTTTCCCCTTAGCGCTTCATTGATCGTGTACTACTGAGTGTAGATCGGGCTGAGAATGACGCAGCCATGGGAAAGTTGACAGTTAAGCCTATCTAGTGACAACCCATCATAGGCTAGCTGGGTGATCTTGCAACTTGTATCATGCCGGAGATTGATTTTCACCATAGGGTTTCATTGATCGCTTACCCGGCAACTTGTATCAAGCAGGATTTCTACTTTCCCCTTAGCGCTTCATTGATCGTGTACTCTTGAGTGTAGATCGGGCTGAGAATGACGCAGCCATGGGAAAGTTGACAGTTAAGCCTATCTAGTGACAGCCCATCATAGGCTAGCTGGGTGATCTTGCAACTTGTACCATGTCGGAGTTTGATTTTCCCCATAGGGTTTCATTGATCGTGTACTCTTGAGTGTAGCTCGGGCTGAGAAGGTCGCAGCCATGGGAAAGTTGACAGTTAAGCCTATCTAGTGACAACCCATCATAGGCTAGCTGGGTGATCTTGCAACTTGTATCATGCCGGAGTTTGATTTTCACCATAGGGTTTCATTGATCGCTTACTCGGCAACTTGTATGAAGCAGGATTTCTACTTTCCCCTTAGCGCTTCATTGATCGTGTACTCTTGAGTGTAGCTCGGGCTGAGAATGACGCAGCCATGGGAAAGTTGACAGTTAAGCCTATCTAGTGACAGCCCATCATAGGCTAGCTGGGTGAGCTTGCAACTTCTACCATGTCGGAGTTTGATTTTCCCCATAGGGTTTCATTGATCGTGTACTCTTGAGTGTAGCTCGGGCTGAGAAGGTCGCAGCCATGGGAAAGTTGACAGTTAAGCCTATCTAGTGACAACCCATCATAGGCTAGCTGGGTGATCTTGCAACTTGTATCATGCCGGAGTTTGATTTTCACCATAGGGTTTCATTGATCGCTTACTCGGCAACTTGTATCAAGCAGGATTTCTACTTTCCCCTTAGCGCTTCATTGATCGTGTACTACTGAGTGTAGATCGGGCTGAGAATGACGCAGCCATGGGAAAGTTGACAGTTAAGCCTATCTAGTGACAACCCATCATAGGCTAGCTGGGTGATCTTGCAACTTGTATCATGCCGGAGATTGATTTTCACCATAGGGTTTCATTGATCGCTTACCCGGCAACTTGTATCAAGCAGGATTTCTACTTTCCCCTTAGCGCTTCATTGATCGTGTACTCTTGAGTGTAGATCGGGCTGAGAATGACGCAGCCATGGGAAAGTTGACAGTTAAGCCTATCTAGTGACAGCCCATCATAGGCTAGCTGGGTGAGCTTGCAACTTCTACCATGTCGGAGTTTGATTTTCCCCATAGGGTTTCATTGATCGTGTACTCTTGAGTGTAGCTCGGGCTGAGAAGGTCGCAGCCATGGGAAAGTTGACAGTTAAGCCTATCTAGTGACAACCCATCATAGGCTAGCTGGGTGATCTTGCAACTTGTATCATGCCGGAGTTTGATTTTCACCATAGGGTTTCATTGATCGCTTACTCGGCAACTTGTATGAAGCAGGATTTCTACTTTCCCCTTAGCGCTTCATTGATCGTGTACTCTTGAGTGTAGCTCGGGCTGAGAATGACGCAGCCATGGGAAAGTTGACAGTTAAGCCTATCTATTGACAGCCCATCATAGGCTAGCTGGGTGATCTTGCAACTTGTACCATGTCGGAGTTTGATTTTCCCCATAGGGTTTCATTGATCGTGTACTCTTGATTGTAGCTCGGGCTAAGAAGGTCGCAGCCATGGGAAAGTTGACAGTTAAGCCTATCTAGTGACAACCCATCATAGGCTAGCTGGGTGATCTTGCAACTTGTATCATGCCGGAGTTTGATTTTCACCATAGGGTTTCATTGATCGCTTACTCGGCAACTTGTATGAAGCAGGATTTCTACTTTCCCCTTAGCGCTTTATTGATCGTGTACTCTTGAGTGTAGCTCGGGCTGAGAATGACGCAGCCATGGGAAAGTTGACAGTTAAGCCTATCTAGTGACAGCCCATCATAGGCTAGCTGGGTGATCTTGCAACTTGTACCATGTCGGAGTTTGATTTTCCCCATAGGGTTTCATTGATCGTGTACTCTTGAGTGTAGCTCGGGCTGAGAAGGTCGCAGCCATGGGAAAGTTGACAGTTAAGCCTATCTAGTGACAACCCATCATAGGCTAGCTGGGTGATCTTGCAACTTGTATCATGCCGGAGTTTGATTTTCACCATAGGGTTTCATTGATCGCTTACTCGGCAACTTGTATGAAGCAGGATTTCTACTTTCCCCTTAGCGCTTCATTGATCGTGTACTCTTGAGTGTAGCTCGGGCTGAGAATGACGCAGCCATGGGAAAGTTGACAGTTAAGCCTATCTAGTGACAGCCCATCATAGGCTAGCTGGGTGAGCTTGCAACTTCTACCATGTCGGAGTTTGATTTTCCCCATAGGGTTTCATTGATCGTGTACTCTTGAGTGTAGCTCGGGCTGAGAAGGTCGCAGCCATGGGAAAGTTGACAGTTAAGCCTATCTAGTGACAACCCATCATAGGCTAGCTGGGTGATCTTGCAACTTGTATCATGCCGGAGATTGATTTTCACCATAGGGTTTCATTGATCGCTTACCCGGCAACTTGTATCAAGCAGGATTTCTACTTTCCCCTTAGCGCTTCATTGATCGTGTACTCTTGAGTGTAGATCGGGCTGAGAATGACGCAGCCATGGGAAAGTTGACAGTTAAGCCTATCTATTGACAGCCCATCATAGGCTAGCTGGGTGATCTTGCAACTTGTACCATGTCGGAGTTTGATTTTCCCCATAGGGTTTCATTGATCGTGTACTCTTGAGTGTAGCTCGGGCTAAGAAGGTCGCAGCCATGGGAAAGTTGACAGTTAACCCTATCTAGTGACAACCCATCATAGGCTAGCTGGGTGATCTTGCAACTTGTATCATGCCGGAGTTTGATTTTCACCATAGGGTTTCATTGATCGCTTACTCGGCAACTTGTATGAAGCAGGATTTCTACTTTCCCCTTAGCGCTTCATTGATCGTGTACTCTTGAGTGTAGCTCGGGCTGAGAATGACGCAGCCATGGGAAAGTTGACAGTTAAGCCTATCTAGTGACAGCCCATCATAGGCTAGCTGGGTGATCTTGCAACTTGTACCATGTCGGAGTTTGATTTTCCCCATAGGGTTTCATTGATCGTGTTCTCTTGAGTGTAGCTCGGGCTGAGAAGGTCGCAGCCATGGGAAAGTTGACAGTTAAGCCTATCTAGTGACAACCCATCATAGGCTAGCTGGGTGATCTTGCAACTTGTATCATGCCGGAGTTTGATTTTCACCATAGGGTTTCATTGATCGCTTACTCGGCAACTTGTATGAAGCAGGATTTCTACTTTCCCCTTAGCGCTTCATTGATCGTGTACTCTTGAGTGTAGCTCGGGCTGAGAATGACGCAGCCATGGGAAAGTTGACAGTTAAGCCTATCTAGTGACAGCCCATCATAGGCTAGCTGGGTGAGCTTGCAACTTCTACCATGTCGGAGTTTGATTTTCCCCATAGGGTTTCATTGATCGTGTACTCTTGAGTGTAGCTCGGGCTGAGAAGGTCGCAGCCATGGGAAAGTTGACAGTTAAGCCTATCTAGTGACAACCCATCATAGGCTAGCTGGGTGATCTTGCAACTTGTATCATGCCGGAGTTTGATTTTCACCATAGGGTTTCATTGATCGCTTACTCGGCAACTTGTATCAAGCAGGATTTCTACTTTCCCCTTAGCGCTTCATTGATCGTGTACTACTGAGTGTAGATCGGGCTGAGAATGACGCAGCCATGGGAAAGTTGACAGTTAAGCCTATCTAGTGACAGCCCATCATAGGCTAGCTGGGTGATCTTGCAACTTGTACCATGTCGGAGTTTGATTTTCCCCATAGGGTTTCATTGATCGTGTACTCTTGATTGTAGCTCGGGCTAAGAAGGTCGCAGCCATGGGAAAGTTGACAGTTAAGCCTATCTAGTGACAACCCATCATAGGCTAGCTGGGTGATCTTGCAACTTGTATCATGCCGGAGTTTGATTTTCACCATAGGGTTTCATTGATCGCTTACTCGGCAACTTGTATGAAGCAGGATTTCTACTTTCCCCTTAGCGCTTCATTGATCGTGTACTCTTGAGTGTAGCTCGGGCTGAGAATGACGCAGCCATGGGAAAGTTGACAGTTAAGCCTATCTAGTGACAGCCCATCATAGGCTAGCTGGGTGATCTTGCAACTTGTACCATGTCGGAGTTTGATTTTCCCCATAGGGTTTCATTGATCGTGTACTCTTGAGTGTAGCTCGGGCTGAGAAGGTCGCAGCCATGGGAAAGTTGACAGTTAAGCCTATCTAGTGACAACCCATCATAGGCTAGCTGGGTGATCTTGCAACTTGTATCATGCCGGAGTTTGATTTTCACCATAGGGTTTCATTGATCGCTTACTCGGCAACTTGTATGAAGCAGGATTTCTACTTTCCCCTTAGCGCTTCATTGATCGTGTACTCTTGAGTGTAGCTCGGGCTGAGAATGACGCAGCCATGGGAAAGTTGACAGTTAAGCCTATCTAGTGACAGCCCATCATAGGCTAGCTGGGTGAGCTTGCAACTTCTACCATGTCGGAGTTTGATTTTCCCCATAGGGTTTCATTGATCGTGTACTCTTGAGTGTAGCTCGGGCTGAGAAGGTCGCAGCCATGGGAAAGTTGACAGTAAAACTTATCTAGTGACAACCCATCATAGGCTAGCTGGGTGATCTTGCAACTTGTATCATGCCGGAGTTTGATTTTCACCATAGGGTTTCATTGATCGCTTACTCGGCAACTTGTATCAAGCAGGATTTCTACTTTCCCCTTAGCGCTTCATTGATCGTGTACTACTGAGTGTAGATCGGGCTGAGAATGACGCAGCCATGGGAAAGTTGACAGTTAAGCCTATCTAGTGACAACCCATCATAGGCTAGCTGGGTGATCTTGCAACTTGTATCATGCCGGAGATTGATTTTCACCATAGGGTTTCATTGATCGCTTACCCGGCAACTTGTATCAAGCAGGATTTCTACTTTCCCCTTAGCGCTTCATTGATCGTGTACTCTTGAGTGTAGATCGGGCTGAGAATGACGCAGCCATGGGAAAGTTGACAGTTAAGCCTATCTAGTGACAGCCCATCATAGGCTAGCTGGGTGAGCTTGCAACTTCTACCATGTCGGAGTTTGATTTTCCCCATAGGGTTTCATTGATCGTGTACTCTTGAGTGTAGCTCGGGCTGAGAAGGTCGCAGCCATGGGAAAGTTGACAGTTAAGCCTATCTAGTGACAACCCATCATAGGCTAGCTGGGTGATCTTGCAACTTGTATCATGCCGGAGTTTGATTTTCACCATAGGGTTTCATTGATCGCTTACTCGGCAACTTGTATGAAGCAGGATTTCTACTTTCCCCTTAGCGCTTCATTGATCGTGTACTCTTGAGTGTAGCTCGGGCTGAGAATGACGCAGCCATGGGAAAGTTGACAGTTAAGCCTATCTAGTGACAGCCCATCATAGGCTAGCTGGGTGATCTTGCAACTTGTACCATGTCGGAGTTTGATTTTCCCCATAGGGTTTCATTGATCGTGTACTCTTGAGTGTAGCTCGGGCTGAGAAGGTCGCAGCCATGGGAAAGTTGACAGTTAAGCCTATCTAGTGACAACCCATCATAGGCTAGCTGGGTGATCTTGCAACTTGTATCATGCCGGAGTTTGATTTTCACCATAGGGTTTCATTGATCGCTTACTCGGCAACTTGTATGAAGCAGGATTTCTACTTTCCCCTTAGCGCTTCATTGATCGTGTACTCTTGAGTGTAGCTCGGGCTAAGAAGGTCGCAGCCATGGGAAAGTTGACAGTTAACCCTATCTAGTGACAACCCATCATAGGCTAGCTGGGTGATCTTGCAACTTGTATCATGCCGGAGTTTGATTTTCACCATAGGGTTTCATTGATCGCTTACTCGGCAACTTGTATGAAGCAGGATTTCTACTTTCCCCTTAGCGCTTCATTGATCGTGTACTCTTGAGTGTAGCTCGGGCTGAGAATGACGCAGCCATGGGAAAGTTGACATTTAAGCCTATCTAGTGACAGCCCATCATAGGCTAGCTGGGTGATCTTGCAACTTGTACCATGTCGGAGTTTGATTTTCCCCATAGGGTTTCATTGATCGTGTACTCTTGAGTGTAGCTCGGGCTGAGAAGGTCGCAGCCATGGGAAAGTTGACAGTTAAGCCTATCTAGTGACAACCCATCATTGGCTAGCTGGGTGATCTTGCAACTTGTATCATGCCGGAGTTTGATTTTCACCATAGGGTTTCATTGATCGCTTACTCGGCAACTTGTATGAAGCAGGATTTCTACTTTCCCCTTAGCGCTTCATTGATCGTGTACTCTTGAGTGTAGCTCGGGCTGAGAATGACGCAGCCATGGGAAAGTTGACAGTTAAGCCTATCTAGTGACAGCCCATCATAGGCTAGCTGGGTGAGCTTGCAACTTCTACCATGTCGGAGTTTGATTTTCCCCATAGGGTTTCATTGATCGTGTACTCTTGAGTGTAGCTCGGGCTGAGAAGGTCGCAGCCATGGGAAAGTTGACAGTTAAGCCTATCTAGTGACAACCCATCATAGGCTAGCTGGGTGATCTTGCAACTTGTATCATGCCGGAGTTTGATTTTCACCATAGGGTTTCATTGATCGCTTACTCGGCAACTTGTATCAAGCAGGATTTCTACTTTCCCCTTAGCGCTTCATTGATCGTGTACTACTGAGTGTAGATCGGGCTGAGAATGACGCAGCCATGGGAAAGTTGACAGTTAAGCCTATCTAGTGACAGCCCATCATAGGCTAGCTGGGTGATCTTGCAACTTGTACCATGTCGGAGTTTGATTTTCCCCATAGGGTTTCATTGATCGTGTACTCTTGATTGTAGCTCGGGCTAAGAAGGTCGCAGCCATGGGAAAGTTGACAGTTAAGCCTATCTAGTGACAACCCATCATAGGCTAGCTGGGTGATCTTGCAACTTGTATCATGCCGGAGTTTGATTTTCACCATAGGGTTTCATTGATCGCTTACTCGGCAACTTGTATGAAGCAGGATTTCTACTTTCCCCTTAGCGCTTCATTGATCGTGTACTCTTGAGTGTAGCTCGGGCTGAGAATGACGCAGCCATGGGAAAGTTGACAGTTAAGCCTATCTAGTGACAGCCCATCATAGGCTAGCTGGGTGATCTTGCAACTTGTACCATGTCGGAGTTTGATTTTCCCCATAGGGTTTCATTGATCGTGTACTCTTGAGTGTAGCTCGGGCTGAGAAGGTCGCAGCCATGGGAAAGTTGACAGTTAAGCCTATCTAGTGACAACCCATCATAGGCTAGCTGGGTGATCTTGCAACTTGTATCATGCCGGAGTTTGATTTTCACCATAGGGTTTCATTGATCGCTTACTCGGCAACTTGTATGAAGCAGGATTTCTACTTTCCCCTTAGCGCTTCATTGATCGTGTACTCTTGAGTGTAGCTCGGGCTGAGAATGACGCAGCCATGGGAAAGTTGACAGTTAAGCCTATCTAGTGACAGCCCATCATAGGCTAGCTGGGTGAGCTTGCAACTTCTACCATGTCGGAGTTTGATTTTCCCCATAGGGTTTCATTGATCGTGTACTCTTGAGTGTAGCTCGGGCTGAGAAGGTCGCAGCCATGGGAAAGTTGACAGTTAAGCCTATCTAGTGACAACCCATCATAGGCTAGCTGGGTGATCTTGCAACTTGTATCATGCCGGAGTTTGATTTTCACCATAGGGTTTCATTGATCGCTTACTCGGCAACTTGTATCAAGCAGGATTTCTACTTTCCCCTTAGCGCTTCATTGATCGTGTACTACTGAGTGTAGATCGGGCTGAGAATGACGCAGCCATGGGAAAGTTGACAGTTAAGCCTATCTAGTGACAACCCATCATAGGCTAGCTGGGTGATCTTGCAACTTGTATCATGCCGGAGATTGATTTTCACCATAGGGTTTCATTGATCGCTTACCCGGCAACTTGTATCAAGCAGGATTTCTACTTTCCCCTTAGCGCTTCATTGATCGTGTACTCTTGAGTGTAGATCGGGCTGAGAATGACGCAGCCATGGGAAAGTTGACAGTTAAGCCTATCTAGTGACAGCCCATCATAGGCTAGCTGGGTGATCTTGCAACTTGTACCATGTCGGAGTTTGATTTTCCCCATAGGGTTTCATTGATCGTGTACTCTTGAGTGTAGCTCGGGCTGAGAAGGTCGCAGCCATGGGAAAGTTGACAGTTAAGCCTATCTAGTGACAACCCATCATAGGCTAGCTGGGTGATCTTGCAACTTGTATCATGCCGGAGTTTGATTTTCACCATAGGGTTTCATTGATCGCTTACTCGGCAACTTGTATGAAGCAGGATTTCTACTTTCCCCTTAGCGCTTCATTGATCGTGTACTCTTGAGTGTAGCTCGGGCTGAGAATGACGCAGCCATGGGAAAGTTGACAGTTAAGCCTATCTAGTGACAGCCCATCATAGGCTAGCTGGGTGAGCTTGCAACTTCTACCATGTCGGAGTTTGATTTTCCCCATAGGGTTTCATTGATCGTGTACTCTTGAGTGTAGCTCGGGCTGAGAAGGTCGCAGCCATGGGAAAGTTGACAGTTAAGCCTATCTAGTGACAACCCATCATAGGCTAGCTGGGTGATCTTGCAACTTGTATCATGCCGGAGTTTGATTTTCACCATAGGGTTTCATTGATCGCTTACTCGGCAACTTGTATGAAGCAGGATTTCTACTTTCCCCTTAGCGCTTCATTGATCGTGTACTCTTGAGTGTAGCTCGGGCTGAGAATGACGCAGCCATGGGAAAGTTGACAGTTAAGCCTATCTAGTGACAGCCCATCATAGGCTAGCTGGGTGATCTTGCAACTTGTACCATGTCGGAGTTTGATTTTCCCCATAGGGTTTCATTGATCGTGTACTCTTGAGTGTAGCTCGGGCTGAGAAGGTCGCAGCCATGGGAAAGTTGACAGTTAAGCCTATCTAGTGACAACCCATCATAGGCTAGCTGGGTGATCTTGCAACTTGTATCATGCCGGAGTTTGATTTTCACCATAGGGTTTCATTGATCGCTTACTCGGCAACTTGTATGAAGCAGGATTTCTACTTTCCCCTTAGCGCTTCATTGATCGTGTACTCTTGAGTGTAGCTCGGGCTGAGAATGACGCAGCCATGGGAAAGTTGACAGTTAAGCCTATCTAGTGACAGCCCATCATAGGCTAGCTGGGTGAGCTTGCAACTTCTACCATGTCGGAGTTTGATTTTCCCCATAGGGTTTCATTGATCGTGTACTCTTGAGTGTAGCTCGGGCTGAGAAGGTCGCAGCCATGGGAAAGTTGACAGTTAAGCCTATCTAGTGACAACCCATCATAGGCTAGCTGGGTGATCTTGCAACTTGTATCATGCCGGAGTTTGATTTTCACCATAGGGTTTCATTGATCGCTTACTCGGCAACTTGTATCAAGCAGGATTTCTACTTTCCCCTTAGCGCTTCATTGATCGTGTACTACTGAGTGTAGATCGGGCTGAGAATGACGCAGCCATGGGAAAGTTGACAGTTAAGCCTATCTAGTGACAGCCCATCATAGGCTAGCTGGGTGATCTTGCAACTTGTACCATGTCGGAGTTTGATTTTCCCCATAGGGTTTCATTGATCGTGTACTCTTGATTGTAGCTCGGGCTAAGAAGGTCGCAGCCATGGGAAAGTTGACAGTTAAGCCTATCTAGTGACAACCCATCATAGGCTAGCTGGGTGATCTTGCAACTTGTATCATGCCGGAGTTTGATTTTCACCATAGGGTTTCATTGATCGCTTACTCGGCAACTTGTATGAAGCAGGATTTCTACTTTCCCCTTAGCGCTTCATTGATCGTGTACTCTTGAGTGTAGCTCGGGCTGAGAATGACGCAGCCATGGGAAAGTTGACAGTTAAGCCTATCTAGTGACAGCCCATCATAGGCTAGCTGGGTGATCTTGCAACTTGTACCATGTCGGAGTTTGATTTTCCCCATAGGGTTTCATTGATCGTGTACTCTTGAGTGTAGCTCGGGCTGAGAAGGTCGCAGCCATGGGAAAGTTGACAGTTAAGCCTATCTAGTGACAACCCATCATAGGCTAGCTGGGTGATCTTGCAACTTGTATCATGCCGGAGTTTGATTTTCACCATAGGGTTTCATTGATCGCTTACTCGGCAACTTGTATGAAGCAGGATTTCTACTTTCCCCTTAGCGCTTCATTGATCGTGTACTCTTGAGTGTAGCTCGGGCTGAGAATGACGCAGCCATGGGAAAGTTGACAGTTAAGCCTATCTAGTGACAGCCCATCATAGGCTAGCTGGGTGAGCTTGCAACTTCTACCATGTCGGAGTTTGATTTTCCCCATAGGGTTTCATTGATCGTGTACTCTTGAGTGTAGCTCGGGCTGAGAAGGTCGCAGCCATGGGAAAGTTGACAGTTAAGCCTATCTAGTGACAACCCATCATAGGCTAGCTGGGTGATCTTGCAACTTGTATCATGCCGGAGTTTGATTTTCACCATAGGGTTTCATTGATCGCTTACTCGGCAACTTGTATGAAGCAGGATTTCTACTTTCCCCTTAGCGCTTCATTGATCGTGTACTCTTGAGTGTAGCTCGGGCTGAGAATGACGCAGCCATGGGAAAGTTGACAGTTAAGCCTATCTAGTGACAGCCCATCATAGGCTAGCTGGGTGATCTTGCAACTTGTACCATGTCGGAGTTTGATTTTCCCCATAGGGTTTCATTGATCGTGTACTCTTGATTGTAGCTCGGGCTAAGAAGGTCGCAGCCATGGGAAAGTTGACAGTTAAGCCTATCTAGTGACAACCCATCATAGGCTAGCTGGGTGATCTTGCAACTTGTATCATGCCGGAGTTTGATTTTCACCATAGGGTTTCATTGATCGCTTACTCGGCAACTTGTATGAAGCAGGATTTCTACTTTCCCCTTAGCGCTTCATTGATCGTGTACTCTTGAGTGTAGCTCGGGCTGAGAATGACGCAGCCATGGGAAAGTTGACAGTTAAGCCTATCTAGTGACAGCCCATCATAGGCTAGCTGGGTGAGCTTGCAACTTGTACCATGTCGGAGTTTGATTTTCCCCATAGGGTTTCATTGATCGTGTACTCTTGAGTGTAGCTCGGGCTGAGAAGGTCGCAGCCATGGGAAAGTTGACAGTTAAGCCTATCTAGTGACAACCCATCATAGGCTAGCTGGGTGATCTTGCAACTTGTATCATGCCGGAGTTTGATTTTCACCATAGGGTTTCATTGATCGCTTACTCGGCAACTTGTATGAAGCAGGATTTCTACTTTCCCCTTAGCGCTTCATTGATCGTGTACTCTTGAGTGTAGCTCGGGCTGAGAATGACGCAGCCATGGGAAAGTTGACAGTTAAGCCTATCTAGTGACAGCCCATCATAGGCTAGCTGGGTGAGCTTGCAACTTCTACCATGTCGGAGTTTGATTTTCCCCATAGGGTTTCATTGATCGTGTACTCTTGAGTGTAGCTCGGGCTGAGAAGGTCGCAGCCATGGGAAAGTTGACAGTTAAGCCTATCTAGTGACAACCCATCATAGGCTAGCTGGGTGATCTTGCAACTTGTATCATGCCGGAGTTTGATTTTCACCATAGGGTTTCATTGATCGCTTACTCGGCAACTTGTATCAAGCAGGATTTCTACTTTCCCCTTAGCGCTTCATTGATCGTGTACTACTGAGTGTAGATCGGGCTGAGAATGACGCAGCCATGGGAAAGTTGACAGTTAAGCCTATCTAGTGACAACCCATCATAGGCTAGCTGGGTGATCTTGCAACTTGTATCATGCCGGAGATTGATTTTCACCATAGGGTTTCATTGATCGCTTACCCGGCAACTTGTATCAAGTAGGATTTCTACTTTCCCCTTAGCGCTTCATTGATCGTGTACTCTTGAGTGTAGATCGGGCTGAGAATGACGCAGCCATGGGAAAGTTGACAGTTAAGCCTATCTAGTGACAGCCCATCATAGGCTAGCTGGGTGAGCTTGCAACTTCTACCATGTCGGAGTTTGATTTTCCCCATAGGGTTTCATTGATCGTGTACTCTTGAGTGTAGCTCGGGCTGAGAAGGTCGCAGCCATGGGAAAGTTGACAGTTAAGCCTATCTAGTGACAACCCATCATAGGCTAGCTGGGTGATCTTGCAACTTGTATCATGCCGGAGTTTGATTTTCACCATAGGGTTTCATTGATCGCTTACTCGGCAACTTGTATGAAGCAGGATTTCTACTTTCCCCTTAGCGCTTCATTGATCGTGTACTCTTGAGTGTAGCTCGGGCTGAGAATGACGCAGCCATGGGAAAGTTGACAGTTAAGCCTATCTAGTGACAGCCCATCATAGGCTAGCTGGGTGATCTTGCAACTTGTACCATGTCGGAGTTTGATTTTCCCCATAGGGTTTCATTGATCGTGTACTCTTGAGTGTAGCTCGGGCTGAGAAGGTCGTAGCCATGGGAAAGTTGACAGTTAAGCCTATCTAGTGACAACCCATCATAGGCTAGCTGGGTGATCTTGCAACTTGTATCATGCCGGAGTTTGATTTTCACCATAGGGTTTCATTGATCGCTTACTCGGCAACTTGTATGAAGCAGGATTTCTACTTTCCCCTTAGCGCTTCATTGATCGTGTACTCTTGAGTGTAGCTCGGGCTGAGAATGACGCAGCCATGGGAAAGTTGACAGTTAAGCCTATCTAGTGACAGCCCATCATAGGCTAGCTGGGTGAGCTTGCAACTTCTACCATGTCGGAGTTTGATTTTCCCCATAGGGTTTCATTGATCGTGTACTCTTGAGTGTAGCTCGGGCTGAGAAGGTCGCAGCCATGGGAAAGTTGACAGTTAAGCCTATCTAGTGACAACCCATCATAGGCTAGCTGGGTGATCTTGCAACTTGTATCATGCCGGAGTTTGATTTTCACCATAGGGTTTCATTGATCGCTTACTCGGCAACTTGTATGAAGCAGGATTTCTACTTTCCCCTTAGCGCTTCATTGATCGTGTACTCTTGAGTGTAGCTCGGGCTGAGAATGACGCAGCCATGGGAAAGTTGACAGTTAAGCCTATCTAGTGACAGCCCATCATAGGCTAGCTGGGTGAGCTTGCAACTTCTACCATGTCGGAGTTTGATTTTCCCCATAGGGTTTCATTGATCGTGTACTCTTGAGTGTAGCTCGGGCTGAGAAGGTCGCAGCCATGGGAAAGTTGACAGTTAAGCCTATCTAGTGACAACCCATCATAGGCTAGCTGGGTGATCTTGCAACTTGTATCATGCCGGAGTTTGATTTTCACCATAGGGTTTCATTGATCGCTTACTCGGCAACTTGTATCAAGCAGGATTTCTACTTTCCCCTTAGCGCTTCATTGATCGTGTACTACTGAGTGTAGATCGGGCTGAGAATGACGCAGCCATGGGAAAGTTGACAGTTAAGCCTATCTAGTGACAGCCCATCATAGGCTAGCTGGGTGATCTTGCAACTTGTACCATGTCGGAGTTTGATTTTCCCCATAGGGTTTCATTGATCGTGTACTCTTGATTGTAGCTCGGGCTAAGAAGGTCGCAGCCATGGGAAAGTTGACAGTTAAGCCTATCTAGTGACAACCCATCATAGGCTAGCTGGGTGATCTTGCAACTTGTATCATGCCGGAGTTTGATTTTCACCATAGGGTTTCATTGATCGCTTACTCGGCAACTTGTATGAAGCAGGATTTCTACTTTCCCCTTAGCGCTTCATTGATCGTGTACTCTTGAGTGTAGCTCGGGCTGAGAATGACGCAGCCATGGGAAAGTTGACAGTTAAGCCTATCTAGTGACAGCCCATCATAGGCTAGCTGGGTGAGCTTGCAACTTGCTACCATGTCGGAGTTTGATTTTCCCCATAGGGTTTCATTGATCGTGTACTCTTGAGTGTAGCTCGGGCTGAGAAGGTCGCAGCCATGGGAAAGTTGACAGTTAAGCCTATCTAGTGACAACCCATCATAGGCTAGCTGGGTGATCTTGCAACTTGTATCATGCCGGAGTTTGATTTTCACCATAGGGTTTCATTGATCGCTTACTCGGCAACTTGTATGAAGCAGGATTTCTACTTTCCCCTTAGCGCTTCATTGATCGTGTACTCTTGAGTGTAGCTCGGCTGAGAATGACGCAGCCATGGGAAAGTTGACAGTTAAGCCTATCTAGTGACAGCCCATCATAGGCTAGCTGGGTGAGCTTGCAACTTCTACCATGTCGGAGTTTGATTTTCCCCATAGGGTTTCATTGATCGTGTACTCTTGAGTGTAGCTCGGGCTGAGAAGGTCGCAGCCATGGGAAAGTTGACAGTTAAGCCTATCTAGTGACAACACCCATCATAGGCTAGCTGGGTGATCTTGCAACTTGTATCATGCCGGAGTTTGATTTTCACCATAGGGTTTCATTGATCGCTTACTCGGCAACTTGTATCAAGCAGGATTTCTACTTTCCCCTTAGCGCTTCATTGATCGTGTACTACTGAGTGTAGATCGGGCTGAGAATGACGCAGCCATGGAAAGTTGACAGTTAAGCCTATCTAGTGACAACCCATCATAGGCTAGCTGGGTGATCTTGCAACTTGTATCATGCCGGAGATTGATTTTCACCATAGGGTTTCATTGATCGCTTACCCGGCAACTTGTATCAAGCAGGATTTCTACTTTCCCCTTAGCGCTTCATTGATCGTGTACTCTTGAGTGTAGATCGGGCTGAGAATGACGCAGCCATGGGAAAGTTGACAGTTAAGCCTATCTAGTGACAGCCCATCATAGCTAGCTGGGTGAGCTTGCAACTTCATACCATGTCGGAGTTTGATTTTCCCCATAGGGTTTCATTGATCGTGTACTCTTGAGTGTAGCTCGGGCTGAGAGGTCGCAGCCATGGGAAAGTTGACAGTTAAGCCTATCTAGTGACAAACCCATCATAGGCTAGCTGGGTGATCTTGCAACTTGTATCATGCCGGAGTTTGATTTTCACCATAGGGTTTCATTGATCGCTTACTCGGCAACTTGTATGAAGCAGGATTTCTACTTTCCCCTTAGCGCTTCATTGATCGTGTACTCTTGAGTGTAGCTCGGGCTGAGAATGACGCAGCCATGGGAAAGTTGACAGTTAAGCA
>NW_027440049.1:0-28206 GCF_031893055.1 Leptodactylus fuscus
TAATATAAGGGGCACTGTATATTATAATAACAGAGGACATTATGTAATATAAAGGGCACTGTATATTATAATAACAAAGGACATTATATAATGATAGGGGGCACTGTATATTATAATATCCGAGGACATTATGTAATGATAGGGGGCACTGTATATTATAATAACAGAGGACATTATGTATTGATAGGGGCACTGTATATTATAATAAAAGAGGACATTATATAATGATAGGGGGCACTGTATATTATAATAACAGAGGACATTGTGTAATATAAGGGGCACTTTATATTATAATAACAGAGGACATTATGTAATATAAGGGGCACTGTATATTATTATAACAGAGGACATTATGTAATGATAGGAGGCACTGTATATTATAATAACAGAGGACATTATATAATGATTGGGGGCACTGTATATTATAATAACAGAGGACATTATGTAATGATAGGGGGCTCTGTATATTATAATAACAGAGGACATTATGTAATATAAGGGGCACTGTATATTATAATAATAGAGGACATTATGTAATGATAGGGGGCTCTGTATATTATAATAACAGAGGACATTATGTAATTATAGGGGGCACTGTATATTATAATAACAGAGGACATTATGTAATATAAGGGGCACTGTATATTATAATAAGAGAGGACATTATGTAATATAAGTGGCACTGTATATTATAATAACAGAGGACATTATGTTATATAAGGGGCACTGTATATTATAATAACAGAGGACATTATGTAATGTAAGGGGCACTGTATATTATAATAACAGAGGACATTATGTAATGATAGGGGGCACTGTATATTATAATAACAGAGGACATTATGTAATAATTGGGGGCACTGTATATTATAATAAGAGAGGACATTATGTAATGATAGGGGGCACTGTATATTATAATAACAGAGGACATTATGTAATGATAGGGGGCACTGTACATTATAATAACAGAGGACATTATGTAATATAAGGGGCACTGTATATTATAATAACAGAGGACATTATGTATTAATTGGGGGCACTGTATATTATAATAATAGAGGACATTATGTTATATATGGGGCACTGTATATTATAATAACAGAGGACATTATGTAATGATAGGGGGCACTGTATATTATAATAAGAGAGGACATTATATAATGATAGGGGGCACTGTATATTATAATAACAGAGGACATTATGTAATATAAGGGGCACTGTATATTATAATAACAGAGGACATTATGTAATGATAGGGTGCACTGTATATTATAATAACAGAGGACATTATGTAATATAAGGGGCACTGTATATTATAATAACAGAGGACATTATGTAATATAAGGGGCACTGTATTTTATAATAACAAAGGACATTATGTAATGATAGGGGGCACTGTATATTATAATAACAGAGGACATTATATAATGATAGGGGGCACTGTATATTATAATATCAGAGGACATCATGTAATATAAGGGGCACTGTATATTATAATAACAGAGGACATTATGTAATGATAGGGGGCTCTGTATATTATAATAACAGAGGACATTATGTAATTATAGGGGGCACTGTATATTATAATAACAGAGGACATTATGTAATATAAGGGGCACTGTATATTATAATAAGAGAGGACATTATGTAATATAAGTGGCACTGTATATTATAATAACAGAGGACATTATGTTATATAAGGGGCACTGTATATTATAATAACAGAAGACATTATGTAATATAAGGGGCACTGTATATTATAATAACAGAGGACATTATGTAATGATAGGGGGCACTGTATATTATAATAACAGAGGACATTATGTAATAATTGGGGGCACTGTATATTATAATAAGAGAGGACATTATATAATGATAGGGGGCACTGTATATTATAATAATAGAGGACATTATGTAATATAAGGGGCACTGTATATTATAATAACAGAGGACATTATGTAATGATAGGGGGCACTGTATATTATAATAAGAGAGGACATTATATAATGATAGGGGGCACTGTATATTATAATAACAGAGGACATTATGTAATATAAGGGGCACTGTATATTATAATAACAGAGGACATTATGTAATGATAGGGGGGCACTGTATATTATAATAACAGAGGACATTATGTAATGATAGGGGGCTCTGTATATTATAATAACAGAGGACATTATGTAATATAAGGGGCACTGTATATTATAATAACAGAGGATATTATGTAATGATAGGGGACACTGTATATTATAATAACAGAGGACATTATGTAATATAAGGGGCACTGTATATTATAATAACAGAGGACATTATGTAATGATAGGGGGCTCTGTATATTATAATAACAGAGGACATTATGTAATATAAGGGGCACTGTATATTATAATAACAGAGGATATTATGTAATGATAGGGGACACTGTATATTATAATAACAGAGGACATTATGTAATATAAGGGGCACTGTATATTATAATAACAGAGGACATTATGTAATATAAGGGGCACTGTATATTATAATAACAGAGGACATTATGTAATGATAGGGGGCACTGTATATTATAATAACAGAGGACATTATGTAATGATAGGGGGCACTGTATATTATAATAACAGAGGACATTATGTAATATAAGGGGCACTGTATATTATAATAACAGAGGACATTATGTAATGATAGGGGGCACTGTATATTATAATAATAGAGGACATTATGTAATGATAGGGGGCACTGTATATTATAATAACAGAGGACATTATGTAATATAAGTGGCACTGTATATTATAATAACAGAGGACATTATGTTATATAAGGGGCACTGTATATTATAATAACAGAGGACATTATGTAATATAAGGGGCACTGTATATTATAATAACAGAGGACATTATGTAATATAAGGGGCACTGTATATTATAATAACAGAGGACATTATGTAATATAAGGGGCACTGTATATTATAATAACAGAGGACATTATATAATGATAGGGGGCACTGTATATTATAATATCAGAGGACATTATGTAATATAAGGGGCACTGTATATTATAATAATAGAGGACATTATGTAATATAAGGGGCACTGTATATTATAATAACAGAGGACATTATGTAATGATAGGGGGCACTGTATATTATAATAACAGAGGACATTATGTATTAATTGGGGGCACTGTATATTATAATAATAGAGGACATTATGTAATATAAGGGGCACTGTATATTATAATAAGAGAGGACATTATATAATGATAGGGGGCACTGTATATTATAATAAGAGAGGACATTATATAATGATAGGGGGCACTGTATATTATAATAATAGAGGACATTATGTAATATAAGGGGCACTGTATATTATAATAACAGAGGACATTATGTAATATAAGGGGCACTGTATATTATAATAACAGAGGACATTATGTAATATAAGGGGCACTGTATATTATAATAACAGAGGACATTATGTAATGACTAGGGGGGCACTGTATTTTATAATAACAGAGGACATTATGTAATATAAGGGGCACTGTATATTATAATAACAGAGGACATTATATAATGATAGGGGGCACTGTATATTATAATATCAGAGGACATCATGTAATATAAGGGGCACTGTATATTATAATAAGAGAGGACATTATGTAATTATAGGGGGCACTGTATATTATAATAACAGATGACATTATGTAATATAAGGGGCACTGTATATTATAATAACAGAGGACATTATGTAATGATAGGGGGCACTGTATATTATAATAACAGAGGACATTATGTATTAATTGGGGGCACTGTATATTATAATAATAGAGGACATTATGTAAATATAAGGGGCACTGTATATTATAATAACAGAGGACATTATGTAATGATAGGGGGCAGTGTATATTATAATAACAGAGGACATTATGTAATGATAGGGGGCACTGTATATTATAATAACAGAGGTCATTATGTAACATAAGGGGCACTTTATATTATAATAACAGAGGACATTATGTAATATAAGGGGCACTGTATATTATAATAACAGAGGACATTATGTAATGATAGGGGGGCACTGTATATTATAATAACAGAGGACATTATGTAATGATTGGGGGCACTGTATATTATAATAAGAGAGGACATTATATAATGATAGGGGGCACTGTATATTATAATAATAGAGGACATTATGTAATATAAGGGGCACTGTATATTATAATAACAGAGGACATTATGTAATGATAGGGGGCACTGTATATTATAATAACAGAGGACATTATGTAATATAAGGGGCACTGTATATTATAATAACAGAGGATATTATGTAATGATAGGGGACACTGTATATTATAATAAGAGAGGACATTATATAATGATAGGGGGCACTGTATATTATAATAATAGAGGACATTATGTAATATAAGGGGCACTGTATATTATAATAACAGAGGACATTATGTAATATAAGGGGCACTGTATATTATAATAACAGAGGACATTATGTAATATAAGGGGCACTGTATATTATAATAACAGAGGACATTATGTAATATAAGGGGCACTGTATATTATAATAACAGAGGACATTATGTAATGATAATGGGCACTGTATATTATAATAACAGAGGACATTATGTAAAATAAGGGGCACTGTATTTTATAATAACAGAGGACATTATGTAATATAAGGGGCACTGTATATTATAATATCAGAGGACATTATGTAATATAAGGGGCACTGTATATTATAATAACAGAGGACATTATGTAATATAAGGGGCACTGTATATTATAATAAGAGAGGACATTATGTAATGATAGGGGGCACTGTATATTATAATAACAGAGGACATTATGTAATATAAGGGGCACTGTATATTATAATAACAGAGGACATTATGTAATGATAGGGGGCACTGTATATTATAATAACAGAGGACATTATGTAATGATAGGGGGAACTGTATATTATAATAACAGAGGACATTATGTAATATAAGTGGCACTGTATATTATAATAACAGATGACATTATGTTATATAAGGGGCACTGTATATTATAATAACAGAGGACATTATGTAATATAAGGGGCCACTGTATATTATAATAACAGAGGACATTATGTAATATAAGGGGCACTGTATATTATAATAACAGAAGACATTATGTAATATAAGGGGCACTGTATATTATAATAACAGAGGACATTATGTAATATAAAGGGCACTGTATATTATAATAACAAAGGACATTATATAATGATAGGGGGCACTGTATATTATAATATCCGAGGACATTATGTAATGATAGGGGGCACTGTATATTATAATAACAGAGGACATTATGTATTGATAGGGGCACTGTATATTATAATAAAAGAGGACATTATATAATGATAGGGGGCACTGTATATTATAATAACACGAGGACATTATGTAATATAAGGGGCACTTTATATTATAATAACAGAGGACATTATGTAATATAAGGGGCACTGTATATTATTATAACAGAGGACATTATGTAATGATAGGAGGCACTGTATATTATAATAACAGAGGACATTATATAATGATTGGGGGCACTGTATATTATAATAACAGAGGACATTATGTAATGATAGGGGGCTCTGTATATTATAATAACAGAGGACATTATGTAATATAAGGGGCACTGTATATTATAATAATAGAGGACATTATGTAATGATAGGGGGGCTCTGTATATTATAATAACAGAGGACATTATGTAATTATAGGGGGCACTGTATATTATAATAACAGAGGACATTATGTAATATAAGGGGCACTGTATATTATAATAAGAGAGGACATTATGTAATATAAGTGGCACTGTATATTATAATAACAGAGGACATTATGTTATATAAGGGGCACTGTATATTATAATAACAGAGGACATTATGTAATGTAAGGGGCACTGTATATTATAATAACAGAGGACATTATGTAATGATAGGGGGCACTGTATATTATAATAACAGAGGACATTATGTAATAATTGGGGGCACTGTATATTATAATAAGAGAGGACATTATGTAATGATAGGGGGCACTGTATATTATAATAACAGAGGACATTATGTAATGATAGGGGGCACTGTACATTATAATAACAGAGGACATTATGTAATGATAGGGTGCACTGTATATTATAATAACAGAGGACATTATGTAATGATAGGGGGGCACTGTATATTATAATAAGAGAGGACATTATATAATGATAGGGGGCACTGTATATTATAATAAGAGAGGACATTATGTAATATAAGGGGCACTGTATATTATAATAACAGAGGACATTATGTAATGATAGGGGGCACTGTATATTATAATAACAGAGGACATTATGTAATATAAGGGGCACTGTATATTATAATAACAGAGGACATTATGTAATATAAGGGGCACTGTATATTATAATAACAGAGGATATTATGTAATGATAGGGGACACTGTATATTATAATAAGAGAGGACATTATATAATGATAGGGGGCACTGTATATTATAATAACAGAGGACATTATGTAATATAAGGGGCACTGTATATTATAATAACAGAGGGACATTATATAATGATAGGGGGCACTGTATATTATAATATCAGAGGACATTATGTAATGATAGGGGGCACTGTATATTATAATAACAGAGGACATTATGTATTGATAGGGGCACTGTATATTATAATAAAAGAGGACATTATATAATGATAGGGGGCACTGTATATTATAATAACAGAGGACATTATGTAATATAAGGGGCACTTTATATTATAATAACAGAGGACATTATGTAATATAAGGGGCACTGTATATTATAATAACAGAGGACATTATGTAATATAAGGGGCACTGTATATTATAATAACAGAGGACATTATGTTATATAAGGGGCACTGTATATTATAATAACAGAGGACATTATGTAATATAAGGGGCACTGTATATTATAATAACAGAGGACATTATGTAATATAAGGGGCACTGTATATTATAATAACAGAGGACATTATGTAATATAAGGGGCACTGTATATTATAATAACAGAGGACATTATATAATGATAGGGGGCACTGTATATTATAATATCAGAGGACATTATGTAATATAAGGGGCACTGTATATTATAATAACAGAGGACATTATGTAATGATAGGGGGCACTGTATATTATAATAACAGAGGACATTATATAATGATAGGGGGCACTGTATATTATAATATCAGAGGACATCATGTAATATAAGGGGCACTGTATATTATAATAACAGAGGACATTATGTAATGATAGGGGGCTCTGTATATTATAATAACAGAGGACATTATGTAATTATAGGGGGCACTGTATATTATAATAACAGAGGACATTATGTAATATAAGGGGCACTGTATATTATAATAAGAGAGGACATTATGTAATATAAGTGGCACTGTATATTATAATAACAGAGGACATTATGTTATATAAGGGGCACTGTATATTATAATAACAGAAGACATTATGTAATATAAGGGGCACTGTATATTATAATAACAAAGGACATTATGTAATGATAGGGGGCACTGTATATTATAATAACAGAGGACATTATGTAATAATTGGGGGCACTGTATATTATAATAAGAGAGGACATATATAATGATAGGGGGCACTGTATATTATAATAATAGAGGACATTATGTAATATAAGGGGCACTGTATATTATAATAACAGAGGACATTATGTAATGATAGGGGGCACTGTATATTATAATAAGAGAGGACATTATATAATGATAGGGGGCACTGTATATTATAATAACAGAGGACATTATGTAATATAAGGGGCACTGTATATTATAATAACAGAGGACATTATGTAATGATAGGGGGGCACTGTATATTATAATAACAGAGGACATTATGTAATGATAGGGGGCTCTGTATATTATAATAACAGAGGACATTATGTAATATAAGGGGCACTGTATATTATAATAACAGAGGATATTATGTAATGATAGGGGACACTGTATATTATAATAACAGAGGACATTATGTAATATAAGGGGCACTGTATATTATAATAACAGAGGACATTATGTAATGATAGGGGGCTCTGTATATTATAATAACAGAGGACATTATGTAATATAAGGGGCACTGTATATTATAATAACAGAGGATATTATGTAATGATAGGGGACACTGTATATTATAATAACAGAGGACATTATGTAATATAAGGGGCACTGTATATTATAATAACAGAGGACATTATGTAATATAAGGGGCACTGTATATTATAATAACAGAGGGACATTATGTAATGATAGGGGGCACTGTATATTATAATAACAGAGGACATTATGTAATGATAGGGGGCACTGTATATTATAATAACAGAGGACATTATGTAATATAAGGGGCACTGTATATTATAATAACAGAGGACATTATGTAATGATAGGGGGCACTGTATATTATAATAATAGAGGACATTATGTAATGATAGGGGGCACTGTATATTATAATAACAGAGGACATTATGTAATATAAGTGGCACTGTATATTATAATAACAGAGGACATTATGTTATATAAGGGGCACTGTATATTATATAACAGAGGACATTATGTAATATAAGGGGCACTGTATATTATAATAACAGAGGACATTATGTAATATAAGGGGCACTGTATATTATAATAACAGAGGACATTATGTAATATAAGGGCACTGTATATTATAATAACAGAGGACATTATATAATGATAGGGGGCACTGTATATTATAATATCAGAGGGACATTATGTAATATAAGGGGCACTGTATATTATAATAATAGAGGACATTATGTAATATAAGGGGCACTGTATATTATAATAACAGAGGACATTATGTAATGATAGGGGGCACTGTATATTATAATAACAGAGGACATTATGTATTAATTGGGGGCACTGTATATTATAATAATAGAGGACATTATGTAATATAAGGGGCACTGTATATTATAATAAGAGAGGACATTATATAATGATAGGGGGCACTGTATATTATAATAAGAGAGGACATTATATAATGATAGGGGGCACTGTATATTATAATAATAGAGGACATTATGTAATATAAGGGGCACTGTATATTATAATAACAGAGGACATTATGTAATATAAGGGGCACTGTATATTATAATAACAGAGGACATTATGTAATATAAGGGGCACTGTATATTATAATAACAGAGGACATTATGTAATGATAGGGGGCACTGTATTTTATAATAACAGAGGACATTATGTAATATAAGGGGCACTGTATATTATAATAACAGAGGACATTATATAATGATAGGGGGCACTGTATATTATAATATCAGAGGACATCATGTAATATAAGGGGCACTGTATATTATAATAAGAGAGGACATTATGTAATTATAGGGGGCACTGTATATTATAATAACAGATGACATTATGTAATATAAGGGGCACTGTATATTATAATAACAGAGGACATTATGTAATGATAGGGGGCACTGTATATTATAATAACAGAGGACATTATGTATTAATTGGGGGCACTGTATATTATAATAATAGAGGACATTATGTAATATAAGGGGCACTGTATATTATAATAACAGAGGACATTATGTAATGATAGGGGGCAGTGTATATTATAATAACAGAGGACATTATGTAATGATAGGGGGCACTGTATATTATAATAACAGAGGTCATTATGTAACATAAGGGGCACTTTATATTATAATAACAGAGGACATTATGTAATATAAGGGGCACTGTATATTATAATAACAGAGGACATTATGTAATGATAGGGGGCACTGTATATTATAATAACAGAGGACATTATGTAATGATTGGGGGCACTGTATATTATAATAAGAGAGGACATTATATAATGATAGGGGGCACTGTATATTATAATAATAGAGGACATTATGTAATATAAGGGGCACTGTATATTATAATAACAGAGGACATTATGTAATGATAGGGGGCACTGTATATTATAATAACAGAGGACATTATGTAATATAAGGGGCACTGTATATTATAATAACAGAGGATATTATGTAATGATAGGGGACACTGTATATTATAATAAGAGAGGACATTATATAATGATAGGGGGCACTGTATATTATAATAATAGAGGACATTATGTAATATAAGGGGCACTGTATATTATAATAACAGAGGACATTATGTAATATAAGGGGCACTGTATATTATAATAACAGAGGACATTATGTAATATAAGGGGCACTGTATATTATAATAACAGAGGACATTATGTAATATAAGGGGCACTGTATATTATAATAACAGAGGACATTATGTAATGATAATGGGCACTGTATATTATAATAACAGAGGACATTATGTAAAATAAGGGGCACTGTATTTTATAATAACAGAGGACATTATGTAATATAAGGGGCACTGTATATTATAATATCAGAGGACATTATGTAATATAAGGGGCACTGTATATTATAATAACAGAGGACATTATGTAATATAAGGGGCACTGTATATTATAATAAGAGAGGACATTATGTAATGATAGGGGGCACTGTATATTATAATAACAGAGGACATTATGTAATATAAGGGGCACTGTATATTATAATAACAGAGGACATTATGTAATGATAGGGGGCACTGTATATTATAATAACAGAGGACATTATGTAATGATAGGGGGAACTGTATATTATAATAACAGAGGACATTATGTAATATAAGTGGCACTGTATATTATAATAACAGATGACATTATGTTATATAAGGGGCACTGTATATTATAATAACAGAGGACATTATGTAATATAAGGGGCACTGTATATTATAATAACAGAGGACATTATGTAATATAAGGGGCACTGTATATTATAATAACAGAAGACATTATGTAATATAAGGGGCACTGTATATTATAATAACAGAGGACATTATGTAATATAAAGGGCACTGTATATTATAATAACAAAGGACATTATATAATGATAGGGGGCACTGTATATTATAATATCCGAGGACATTATGTAATGATAGGGGGCACTGTATATTATAATAACAGAGGACATTATGTATTGATAGGGGCACTGTATATTATAATAAAAGAGGACATTATATAATGATAGGGGGCACTGTATATTATAATAACAGAGGACATTATGTAATATAAGGGGCACTTTATATTATAATAACAGAGGACATTATGTAATATAAGGGGCACTGTATATTATTATAACAGAGGACATTATGTAATGATAGGAGGCACTGTATATTATAATAACAGAGGACATTATATAATGATTGGGGGCACTGTATATTATAATAACAGAGGACATTATGTAATGATAGGGGGCTCTGTATATTATAATAACAGAGGACATTATGTAATATAAGGGGCACTGTATATTATAATAATAGAGGACATTATGTAATGATAGGGGGCTCTGTATATTATAATAACAGAGGACATTATGTAATTATAGGGGGCACTGTATATTATAATAACAGAGGACATTATGTAATATAAGGGGCACTGTATATTATAATAAGAGAGGACATTATGTAATATAAGTGGCACTGTATATTATAATAACAGAGGACATTATGTTATATAAGGGGCACTGTATATTATAATAACAGAGGACATTATGTAATGTAAGGGGCACTGTATATTATAATAACAGAGGACATTATGTAATAATTGGGGGCACTGTATATTATAATAAGAGAGGACATTATGTAATGATAGGGGGCACTGTATATTATAATAACAGAGGACATTATGTAATGATAGGGGGCACTGTACATTATAATAACAGAGGACATTATGTAATGATAGGGTGCACTGTATATTATAATAACAGAGGACATTATGTAATGATAGGGGGCACTGTATATTATAATAAGAGAGGACATTATATAATGATAGGGGGCACTGTATATTATAATAAGAGAGGACATTATGTAATATAAGGGGCACTGTATATTATAATAACAGAGGACATTATGTAATGATAGGGGGCACTGTATATTATAATAACAGAGGACATTATGTAATATAAGGGGCACTGTATATTATAATAACAGAGGACATTATGTAATATAAGGGGCACTGTATATTATAATAACAGAGGATATTATGTAATGATAGGGGACACTGTATATTATAATAAGAGAGGACATTATATAATGATAGGGGGCACTGTATATTATAATAACAGAGGACATTATGTAATATAAGGGGCACTGTATATTATAATAACAGAGGACATTATATAATGATAGGGGGCACTGTATATTATAATATCAGAGGACATTATGTAATGATAGGGGGCACTGTATATTATAATAACAGAGGACATTATGTATTGATAGGGGCACTGTATATTATAATAAAAGAGGACATTATATAATGATAGGGGGCACTGTATATTATAATAACAGAGGACATTATGTAATATAAGGGGCACTTTATATTATAATAACAGAGGACATTATGTAATATTAGGGGCACTGTATATTATAATAACAGAGGACATTATGTAATGATAGGGGGCACTGTATATTATAATAACAGAGGACATTATGTAATGATTGGGGGCACTGTATATTATAATAAGAGAGGACATTATATAATGATAGGGGGCACTGTATATTATAATAATAGAGGACATTATGTAATATAAGGGGCACTGTATATTACAATAACAGAGGTCATTATGTAATGATAGGGGGCACTGTATATTATAATAACAGAGGACATTATGTAATATAAGGGGCACTGTATATTATAATAACAGAGGATATTATGTAATGATAGGGGACACTGTATATTATAATAACAGAAGACATTATGTAATATAAGGAGCACTGTATATTATAATAACAGAGGACATTATGTAATATAAAGGGCACTGTATATTATAATAACAGAGGACATTATATAATGATAGGGGGCACTGTATATTATAATATCAGAGGACATTATGTAATGATAGGGGGCACTGTATATTTTAATAACAGAAGACATTATGTAATATAAGGGGCACTGTATATTATAATAACAGAGTTCATTATGTAATGATAGGGGGCACTGTATATTATAATAACAGAGGACATTATGTAATATAAGGGGCACTGTATATTATAATAACAGAGGACATTATGTAATGATAGGGGGCACTGTATATTATAATAACAGAGGACATTATGTAATGATAGGGGGCACTGTATATTATAATAACAGAGGACATTATGTAATATAAATGGCACTGTATATTATAATAACAGAGGACATTATGTTATATAAGGGGCACTGTATATTATAATAACAGAGGACATTATGTAATATAAGGGGCACTGTATATTATAATAGCAGAGGACATTATGTAATATAAGGGGCACTGTATATTATAATAACAGAAGACATTATGTAATATAAGGGGCACTGTATATTATAATAACAGAGGACATTATGTAATATAAAGGGCACTGTATATTATAATAACAGAGGACATTATATAATGATAGGGGGCACTGTATATTATAATATCAGAAGCATTATGTAATGATAGGGGGCACTGTATATTATAATAACAGAGGACATTATGTATTGATAGGGGCACTGTATATTATAATAAAAGAGGACATTATATAATTATAGGGGGCACTGTATATTATAATAACAGAGGACATTATGTAATATAAGGGGCACTTTATATTATAATAACAGAGGACATTATGTAATATAAGGGGCACTGTATATTATAATAACAGAGGACATTATGTAATGATAGGAGGCACTGTATATTATAATAACAGAGGACATTATGTAATGATTGGGGGCACTGTATATTATAATAACAGAGGACATTATGTAATATAAGGGGCACTGTATATTATAATAACAGAGGACATTATGTAATGATAGGGGGCTCTGTATATTATAATAACAGAGGACATTATGTAATATAAGGGGCACTGTATATTATATTAACAGAGGATATTATGTAATGATAGGGGACACTGTATATTATAATAACAGAGGACATTATGTAATATAAGGGGCACTGTATATTATCATAACAGAGGACATTATGTAATATAAGGGGCACTGTATATTATAATAACAGAGGACATTATGTAATATAAGGGGCACTGTATATTATAATAACAGAGGACATTATGTAATGATAGGGGGCACTGTATATTATAATAACAGAGGACATTATGTAATATAAGGGGCACTGTATATTATAATAACAGAGGACATTATGTAATATAAGGGGCACTGTATATTATAATAACAGAGGACATTATGTAATGATAGGGGGCACTGTATTTTATAATAACAGAGGACATTATGTAATATAAGGGGCACTGTATATTATAATAACAGAGGACATTATATAATGATAGGGGGCACTGTATATTATAATATCAGAGGACATCATGTAATATAAGGGGCACTGTATATTATAATAAGAGAGGACATTATGTAATTATAGGGGGCACTGTATATTATAATAACAGATGACATTATGTAATGATAGGGGGCACTGTATATTATAATAACAGAGGACATTATGTAATATAAGGGGCACTGTATATTATAATAACAGAGGACATTATGTAATGATAGGGGGCAGTGTATATTATAATAACAGAGGACATTATGTAATGATAGGGGGCACTGTATATTATAATAACAGAGGTCATTATGTAACATAAGGGGCACTTTATATTATAATAACAGAGGACATTATGTAATATAAGGGGCACTGTATATTATAATAACAGAGGACATTATGTAATGATAGGGGGCACTGTATATTATAATAACAGAGGACATTATGTAATGATTGGGGGCACTGTATATTATAATAAGAGAGGACATTATATAATGATAGGGGGCACTGTATATTATAATAATAGAGGACATTATGTAATATAAGGGGCACTGTATATTATAATAACAGAGGACATTATGTAATGATAGGGGGCACTGTATATTATAATAACAGAGGACATTATGTAATATAAGGGGCACTGTATATTATAATAACAGAGGATATTATGTAATGATAGGGGACACTGTATATTATAATAAGAGAGGACATTATATAATGATAGGGGGCACTGTATATTATAATAATAGAGGACATTATGTAATATAAGGGGCACTGTATATTATAATAACAGAGGACATTATGTAATATAAGGGGCACTGTATATTATAATAACAGAGGACATTATGTAATATAAGGGGCACTGTATATTATAATAACAGAGGACATTATGTAATATAAGGGGCACTGTATATTATAATAACAGAGGACATTATGTAATGATAATGGGCACTGTATATTATAATAACAGAGGACATTATGTAATATAAGGGGCACTGTATATTATAATAACAGAGGACATTATGTAATATAAGGGGCACTGTATATTATAATATCAGAGGACATTATGTAATATAAGGGGCACTGTATATTATAATAAGAGAGGACATTATGTAATGATAGGGGGCACTGTATATTATAATAACAGAGGACATTATGTAATATAAGGGGCACTGTATATTATAATAACAGAGGACATTATGTAATGATAGGGGGCACTGTATATTATAATAACAGAGGACATTATGTAATGATAGGGGGCACTGTATATTATAATAACAGAGGACATTATGTAATGATAGGGGGCACTGTATATTATAATAACAGAGGACATTATGTAATGATAGGGGGCACTGTATATTATAATAACAGAGGACATTATGTAATATAAGGGGCACTGTATATTATAATAACAGAGGACATTATGTAATATAAGGGGCACTGTATATTATAATAACAGAAGACATTATGTAATATAAGGGGCACTGTATATTATAATAACAGAGGACATTATGTAATATAAAGGGCACTGTATATTATAATAACAGAGGACATTATATAATGATAGGGGGCACTGTATATTATAATATCAGAGGACATTATGTAATGATAGGGGGCACTGTATATTATAATAACAGAGGACATTATGTATTGATAGGGGCACTGTATATTATAATAAAAGAGGACATTATATAATGATAGGGGGCACTGTATATTATAATAACAGAGGACATTATGTAATATAAGGGGCACTTTATATTATAATAACAGAGGACATTATGTAATATAAGGGGCACTGTATATTATTATAACAGAGGACATTATGTAATGATAGGAGGCACTGTATATTATAATAACAGAGGACATTATGTAATGATTGGGGGCACTGTATATTATAATAACAGAGGACATTATGTAATATAAGGGGCACTGTATATTATAATAACAGAGGACATTATGTAATGATAGGGGGCTCTGTATATTATAATAACAGAGGACATTATGTAATTATAGGGGGCACTGTATATTATAATAACAGAGGACATTATGTAATATAAGGGGCACTGTATATTATAATAAGAGAGGACATTATGTAATGATAGGGGGCACTGTATATTATAATAAGAGAGGACATTATATAATTATAGGGGACACTGTATATTATAATAACAGAGGACATTATGTAATATAAGGGGCACTGTATATTATAATAACAGAGGACATTATGTAATGATAGGGGGCACTGTATATTATAATAACAGAGGACATTATGTATTAATTGGGGGCACTATATATTATAATAATAGAGGACATTATGTAATATAAGGGGCACTGTATATTATAATAACAGAGGACATTATGTAATGATAGGGGGCACTGTATATTATAATAAGAGAGGACATTATATAATGATAGGGGGCACTGTATATTATAATAAGAGAGGACATTATGTAATATAAGGGGCACTGTATATTATAATAACAGAGGACATTATGTAATGATAGGGGGCACTGTATATTATAATAACAGAGGACATTATGTAATATAAGGGGCACTGTATATTATAATAACAGAGGACATTATGTAATATAAGGGGCACTGTATATTATAATAACAGAGTATATTATGTAATGATAGGGGACACTGTATATTATAATAAGAGAGGACATTATATAATGATAGGGGGCACTGTATATTATAATATCAGAGGACATTATGTAATGATAGGGGGCACTGTATATTATAATAACAGAGGACATTATGTATTGATAGGGGCACTGTATATTATAATAAAAGAGGACATTATATAATGATAGGGGGCACTGTATATTATAATAACAGAGGACATTATGTAATATAAGGGGCACTTTATATTATAATAACAGAGGACATTATGTAATATAAGGGGCACTGTATATTATAATAACAGAGGACATTATGTAATGATAGGGGGCACTGTATATTATAATAACAGAGGACATTATGTAATGATTGGGGGCACTGTATATTATAATAAGAGAGGACATTATATAATGATAGGGGGCACTGTATATTATAATAATAGAGGACATTATGTAATATAAGGGGCACTGTATATTACAATAACAGAGGTCATTATGTAATGATAGGGGGCACTGTATATTATAATAACAGAGGACATTATGTAATATAAGGGGCACTGTATATTATAATAACAGAGGATATTATGTAATGATAGGGGACACTGTATATTATAATAACAGAAGACATTATGTAATATAAGGGGCACTGTATATTATAATAACAGAGGACATTATGTAATATAAAGGGCACTGTATATTATAATAACAGAGGACATTATATAATGATAGGGGGCACTGTATATTATAATATCAGAGGACATTATGTAATATAAGGGGCACTGTATATTATAATAACAGAGGACATTATGTAATATAAAGGGCACTGTATATTATAATAACAGAGGACATTATATAATGATAGGGGGCACTGTATATTATAATAACAGAGGACATTATGTAATATAAGGGGCACTGTATATTATAATAACAGAGGACATTATATAATATAAGGGGCACTGTATATTATAATAACAGAGGACATTATGTAATATAAAGGGCACTGTATATTATAATAACAGAGGACATTATATAATGATAGGGGGCACTGTATATTATAATAACAGAGGACATTATGTAATGATAGGGGGCACTGTATATTATAATAACAGAGGACATTATGTAATGATAGGGGGCACTGTATATTATAATAACAGAGGACATTATGTAATATAAATGGCACTGTATATTATAATAACAGAGGACATTATGTTATATAAGGGGCACTGTATATTATAATAACAGAGGACATTATGTAATATAAGGGGCACTGTATATTATAATAGCAGAGGACATTATGTAATATAAGGGGCACTGTATATTATAATAACAGAAGACATTATGTAATATAAGGGGCACTGTATATTATAATAACAGAGGACATTATGTAATATAAAGGGCACTGTATATTATAATAACAGAGGACATTATATAATGATAGGGGGCACTGTATATTATAATATCAGAAGCATTATGTAATGATAGGGGGCACTGTATATTATAATAACAGAGGACATTATGTATTGATAGGGGCACTGTATATTATAATAAAAGAGGACATTATATAATGATAGGGGGCACTGTATATTATAATAACAGAGGACATTATGTAATATAAGGGGCACTTTATATTATAATAACAGAGGACATTATGTAATATAAGGGGCACTGTATATTATAATAACAAAGGACATTATGTAATGATAGGAGGCACTGTATATTATAATAACAGAGGACATTATGTAATGATTGGGGGCACTGTATATTATAATAACAGAGGACATTATGTAATATAAGGGGCACTGTATATTATAATAACAGAGGACATTATGTAATGCTAGGGGGCTCTGTATATTATAATAACAGAGGACATTATGTAATATAAGGGGCACTGTATATTATAATAACAGAGGATATTATGTAATGATAGGGGAAACTGTATATTATAATAACAGAGGACATTATGTAATATAAGGGGCACTGTATATTATAATAACAGAGGACATTATGTAATATAAGGGGCACTGTATATTATAATAACAGAGGACATTATGTAATGATAGGGGGCACTGTATATTATAATAACAGAGGACATTATGTAATGATAGGGGGCACTGTATATTATAATAACAGAGGACATTATGTAATATAAGTGGCACTGTATATTATAATAACAGAGGACATTATGTTATATAAGGGGCACTGTATATTATAATAACAGAGGACATTATGTAATATAAGGGGCACTGTATATTATAATAACAGAGGACATTATGTACTATAAGGGGCACTGTATATTATAATAACAGAGGACATTATGTAATATAAGGGGCACTGTATATTATAATAACAGAGGACATTATATAATGATAGGGGGCACTGTATATTATAATATCAGAGGACATTATGTAATATAAGGGGCACTGTATATTATAATAATAGAGGACATTATGTAATATAAGGGGCACTGTATATTATAATAACAGAGGACATTATGTAATGATAGGGGGCACTGTATATTATAATAACAGAGGACATTATGTATTAATTGGGGGCACTGTATATTATAATAATAGAGGACATTATGTAATATAAGGGGCACTGTATATTATAATAAGAGAGGACATTATATAATGATAGGGGGCACTGTATATTATAATAAGAGAGGACATTATATAATGATAGGGGGCACTGTATATTATAATAATAGAGGACATCATGTAATATAAGGGGCACTGTATATTATAATAACAGAGGACATTATGTAATATAAGGGGCACTGTATATTATAATAACAGAGGACATTATGTAATATAAGGGGCACTGTATATTATAATAACAGAGGACATTATGTAATGATAGGGGGCACTGTATTTTATAATAACAGAGGACATTATGTAATATAAGGGGCACTGTATATTATAATAACAGAGGACATTATATAATGATAGGGGGCACTGTATATTATAATATCAGAGGACATCATGTAATATAAGGGGCACTGTATATTATAATAAGAGAGGACATTATGTAATTATAGGGGGCACTGTATATTATAATAACAGATGACATTATGTAATATAAGGGGCACTGTATATTATAATAACAGAGGACATTATGTAATGATAGGGGGCACTGTATATTATAATAACAGAGGACATTATGTATTAATTGGGGGCACTGTATATTATAATAATAGAGGACATTATGTAATATAAGGGGCACTGTATATTATAATAACAGAGGACATTATGTAATGATAGGGGGCAGTGTATATTATAATAACAGAGGATATTATGTAATGATAGGGGGCACTGTATATTATAATAACAGAGGTCATTATGTAACATAAGGGGCACTTTATATTATAATAACAGAGGACATTATGTAATATAAGGGGCACTGTATATTATAATAACAGAGGACATTATGTAATGATAGGGGGCACTGTATATTATAATAACAGAGGACATTATGTAATGATTGGGGGCACTGTATATTATAATAAGAGAGGACATTATATAATGATAGGGGGCACTGTATATTATAATAATAGAGGACATTATGTAATATAAGGGGCACTGTATATTATAATAACAGAGGACATTATGTAATGATAGGGGGCACTGTATATTATAATAACAGAGGACATTATGTAATATAAGGGGCACTGTATATTATAATAACAGAGGATATTATGTAATGATAGGGGACACTGTATATTATAATAAGAGAGGACATTATATAATGATAGGGGGCACTGTATATTATAATAATAGAGGACATTATGTAATATAAGGGGCACTGTATATTATAATAACAGAGGACATTATGTAATATAAGGGGCACTGTATATTATAATAACAGAGGACATTATGTAATATAAGGGGCACTGTATATTATATTAACAGAGGATATTATGTAATGATAGGGGACACTGTATATTATAATAACAGAGGACATTATGTAATATAAGGGGCACTGTATATTATAATAACAGAGGACATTATGTAATATAAGGGGCACTGTATATTATAATAACAGAGGACATTATGTAATGATAGGGGGCACTGTATATTATAATAACAGAGGATATTATGTAATATAAGGGGCACTGTATATTATAATAACAGAGGACATTATGTAATATAAGGAACACTGTATATTATAATAACAGAGGACATTATGTAATGATAGGGGGCACTGTATTTTATAATAACAGAGGACATTATGTAATATAAGGGGCACTGTATATTATAATAACAGAGGACATTATATAATGATAGGGGGCACTGTATATTATAATATCAGAGGACATCATGTAATATAAGGGGCACTGTATATTATAATAAGAGAGGACATTATGTAATTATAGGGGGCACTGTATATTATAATAACAGATGACATTATGTAATGATAGGGGGCACTGTATATTATAATAACAGAGGACATTATGTAATATAAGGGGCACTGTATATTATAATAACAGAGGACATTATGTAATGATAGGGGGCAGTGTATATTATAATAACAGAGGACATTATGTAATGATAGGGGGCACTGTATATTATAATAACAGAGGTCATTATGTAACATAAGGGGCACTTTATATTATAATAACAGAGGACATTATGTAATATAAGGGGCACTGTATATTATAATAACAGAGGACATTATGTAATGATAGGGGGCACTGTATATTATAATAACAGAGGACATTATGTAATGATTGGGGGCACTGTATATTATAATAAGAGAGGACATTATATAATGATAGGGGGCACTGTATATTATAATAATAGAGGACATTATGTAATATAAGGGGCACTGTATATTATAATAACAGAGGACATTATGTAATGATAGGGGGCACTGTATATTATAATAACAGAGGACATTATGTAATATAAGGGGCACTGTATATTATAATAACAGAGGATATTATGTAATGATAGGGGACACTGTATATTATAATAAGAGAGGACATTATATAATGATAGGGGGCACTGTATATTATAATAATAGAGGACATTATGTAATATAAGGGGCACTGTATATTATAATAACAGAGGACATTATGTAATATAAGGGGCACTGTATATTATAATAACAGAGGACATTATGTAATATAAGGGGCACTGTATATTATAATAACAGAGGACATTATGTAATATAAGGGGCACTGTATATTATAATAACAGAGGACATTATGTAATGATAATGGGCACTGTATATTATAATAACAGAGGACATTATGTAATATAAGGGGCACTGTATATTATAATAACAGAGGACATTATGTAATATAAGGGGCACTGTATATTATAATATCAGAGGACATTATGTAATATAAGGGGCACTGTATATTATAATAAGAGAGGACATTATGTAATGATAGGGGGCACTGTATATTATAATAACAGAGGACATTATGTAATATAAGGGGCACTGTATATTATAATAACAGAGGACATTATGTAATGATAGGGGGCACTGTATATTATAATAACAGAGGACATTATGTAATGATAGGGGGCACTGTATATTATAATAACAGAGGACATTATGTAATATAAGTGGCACTGTATATTATAATAACAGATGACATTATGTTATATAAGGGGCACTGTATATTATAATATCAGAGGACATTATGTAATGATAGGGGGCACTGTATATTATAATAACAGAGGACATTATGTATTGATAGGGGCACTGTATATTATAATAAAAGAGGACATTATATAATGATAGGGGGCACTGTATATTATAATAACAGAGGACATTATGTAATATAAGGGGCACTTTATATTATAATAACAGAGGACATTATGTAATATAAGGGGCACTGTATATTATTATAACAGAGGACATTATGTAATGATAGGAGGCACTGTATATTATAATAACAGAGGACATTATGTAATGATTGGGGGCACTGTATATTATAATAACAGAGGACATTATGTAATATAAGGGGCACTGTATATTATAATAACAGAGGACATTATGTAATGATAGGGGGCTCTGTATATTATAATAACAGAGGACATTATGTAATTATAGGGGGCACTGTATATTATAATAACAGAGGACATTATGTAATATAAGGGGCACTGTATATTATAATAAGAGAGGACATTATGTAATGATAGGGGGCACTGTATATTATAATAAGAGAGGACATTATATAATTATAGGGGACACTGTATATTATAATAACAGAGGACATTATGTAATATAAGGGGCACTGTATATTATAATAACAGAGGACATTATGTAATGATAGGGGGCACTGTATATTATAATAACAGAGGACATTATGTATTAATTGGGGGCACTATATATTATAATAATAGAGGACATTATGTAATATAAGGGGCACTGTATATTATAATAACAGAGGACATTATGTAATGATAGGGGGCACTGTATATTATAATAAGAGAGGACATTATATAATGATAGGGGGCACTGTATATTATAATAAGAGAGGACATTATGTAATATAAGGGGCACTGTATATTATAATAACAGAGGACATTATGTAATGATAGGGGGCACTGTATATTATAATAACAGAGGACATTATGTAATATAAGGGGCACTGTATATTATAATAACAGAGGACATTATGTAATATAAGGGGCACTGTATATTATAATAACAGAGTATATTATGTAATGATAGGGGACACTGTATATTATAATAAGAGAGGACATTATATAATGATAGGGGGCACTGTATATTATAATATCAGAGGACATTATGTAATGATAGGGGGCACTGTATATTATAATAACAGAGGACATTATGTATTGATAGGGGCACTGTATATTATAATAAAAGAGGACATTATATAATGATAGGGGGCACTGTATATTATAATAACAGAGGACATTATGTAATATAAGGGGCACTTTATATTATAATAACAGAGGACATTATGTAATATAAGGGGCACTGTATATTATAATAACAGAGGACATTATGTAATGATAGGGGGCACTGTATATTATAATAACAGAGGACATTATGTAATGATTGGGGGCACTGTATATTATAATAAGAGAGGACATTATATAATGATAGGGGGCACTGTATATTATAATAATAGAGGACATTATGTAATATAAGGGGCACTGTATATTACAATAACAGAGGTCATTATGTAATGATAGGGGGCACTGTATATTATAATAACAGAGGACATTATGTAATATAAGGGGCACTGTATATTATAATAACAGAGGATATTATGTAATGATAGGGGACACTGTATATTATAATAACAGAAGACATTATGTAATATAAGGGGCACTGTATATTATAATAACAGAGGACATTATGTAATATAAAGGGCACTGTATATTATAATAACAGAGGACATTATATAATGATAGGGGGCACTGTATATTATAATATCAGAGGACATTATGTAATGATAGGGGGCACTGTATATTTTAATAACAGAAGACATTATGTAATATAAGGGGCACTGTATATTATAATAACAGAGTTCATTATGTAATGATAGGGGGCACTGTATATTATAATAACAGAGGACATTATGTAATATAAGGGGCACTGTATATTATAATAACAGAGGACATTATGTAATATAAGGGGCACTGTATATTATAATAACAGAGGACATTATATAATATAAGGGGCACTGTATATTATAATAACAGAGGACATTATGTAATATAAAGGGCACTGTATATTATAATAACAGAGGACATTATATAATGATAGGGGGCACTGTATATTATAATAACAGAGGACATTATGTAATGATAGGGGGCACTGTATATTATAATAACAGAGGACATTATGTAATGATAGGGGGCACTGTATATTATAATAACAGAGGACATTATGTAATATAAATGGCACTGTATATTATAATAACAGAGGACATTATGTTATATAAGGGGCACTGTATATTATAATAACAGAGGACATTATGTAATATAAGGGGCACTGTATATTATAATAGCAGAGGACATTATGTAATATAAGGGGCACTGTATATTATAATAACAGAAGACATTATGTAATATAAGGGGCACTGTATATTATAATAACAGAGGACATTATGTAATATAAAGGGCACTGTATATTATAATAACAGAGGACATTATATAATGATAGGGGGCACTGTATATTATAATATCAGAAGCATTATGTAATGATAGGGGGCACTGTATATTATAATAACAGAGGACATTATGTATTGATAGGGGCACTGTATATTATAATAAAAGAGGACATTATATAATGATAGGGGGCACTGTATATTATAATAACAGAGGACATTATGTAATATAAGGGGCACTTTATATTATAAAAACAGAGGACATTATGTAATATAAGAGGCACTGTATATTATAATAACAAAGGACATTATGTAATGATAGGAGGCACTGTATATTATAATAACAGAGGACATTATGTAATGATTGGGGGCACTGTATATTATAATAACAGAGGACATTATGTAATATAAGGGGCACTGTATATTATAATAACAGAGGACATTATGTAATGATAGGGGGCTCTGTATATTATAATAACAGAGGACATTATGTAATATAAGGGGCACTGTATATTATAATAACAGAGGATATTATGTAATGATAGGGGACACTGTATATTATAATAACAGAGGACATTATGTAATATAAGGGGCACTGTATATTATAATAACAGAGGACATTATGTAATATAAGGGGCACTGTATATTATAATAACAGAGGACATTATGTAATGATAGGGGGCACTGTATATTATAATAACAGAGGACATTATGTAATGATAGGGGGCACTGTATATTATAATAACAGAGGACATTATGTAATATAAGGGGCACTGTATATTATAATAACAGAGGACATTATGTAATGATAGGGGGCACTGTATATTATAATAACAGAGGACATTATGTAATATAAGGGGCACTGTATATTATAATAACAGAGGACATTATGTAATATAAGGGGCACTGTATATTATAATATCAGAGGACATTATGTAATATAAGGGGCACTGTATATTATAATAAGAGAGGACATTATGTAATGATAGGGGGCACTGTATATTATAATAACAGAGGACATTATGTAATATAAGGGGCACTGTATATTATAATAACAGAGGACATTATGTAATGATAGGGGGCACTGTATATTATAATAACAGAGGACATTATGTAATGATAGGGGGCACTGTATATTATAATAACAGAGGACATTATGTAATGATAGGGGGCACTGTATATTATAATAACAGAGGACATTATGTAATGATAGGGGGCACTGTATATTATAATAACAGAGGACATTATGTAATATAAGGGGCACTGTATATTATAATAACAGAGGACATTATGTAATATAAGGGGCACTGTATATTATAATAACAGAAGACATTATGTAATATAAGGGGCACTGTATATTATAATAACAGAGGACATTATGTAATATAAAGGGCACTGTATATTATAATAACAGAGGACATTATATAATGATAGGGGGCACTGTATATTATAATATCAGAGGACATTATGTAATGATAGGGGGCACTGTATATTATAATAACAGAGGACATTATGTATTGATAGGGGCACTGTATATTATAATAAAAGAGGACATTATATAATGATAGGGGGCACTGTATATTATAATAACAGAGGACATTATGTAATATAAGGGGCACTTTATATTATAATAACAGAGGACATTATGTAATATAAGGGGCACTGTATATTATTATAACAGAGGACATTATGTAATGATAGGAGGCACTGTATATTATAATAACAGAGGACATTATGTAATGATTGGGGGCACTGTATATTATAATAACAGAGGACATTATGTAATATAAGGGGCACTGTATATTATAATAACAGAGGACATTATGTAATGATAGGGGGCTCTGTATATTATAATAACAGAGGACATTATGTAATTATAGGGGGCACTGTATATTATAATAACAGAGGACATTATGTAATATAAGGGGCACTGTATATTATAATAAGAGAGGACATTATGTAATGATAGGGGGCACTGTATATTATAATAAGAGAGGACATTATATAATTATAGGGGACACTGTATATTATAATAACAGAGGACATTATGTAATATAAGGGGCACTGTATATTATAATAACAGAGGACATTATGTAATGATAGGGGGCACTGTATATTATAATAACAGAGGACATTATGTATTAATTGGGGGCACTATATATTATAATAATAGAGGACATTATGTAATATAAGGAGCACTGTATATTATAATAACAGAGGACATTATGTAATGATAGGGGGCACTGTATATTATAATAAGAGAGGACATTATATAATGATAGGGGGCACTGTATATTATAATAAGAGAGGACATTATGTAATATAAGGGGCACTGTATATTATAATAACAGAGGACATTATGTAATGATAGGGGGCACTGTATATTATAATAACAGAGGACATTATGTAATATAAGGGGCACTGTATATTATAATAACAGAGGACATTATGTAATATAAGGGGCACTGTATATTATAATAACAGAGTATATTATGTAATGATAGGGGGACACTGTATATTATAATAAGAGAGGACATTATATAATGATAGGGGGCACTGTATATTATAATATCAGAGGACATTATGTAATGATAGGGGGCACTGTATATTATAATAACAGAGGACATTATGTATTGATAGGGGCACTGTTATATTATAATAAAAGAGGACATTATATAATGATAGGGGGCACTGTATATTATAATAACAGAGGACATTATGTAATATAAGGGGCACTGTATATTATAATAACAGAGGACATTATGTAATATAAGGGGCACTGTATATTATAATAACAGAGGACATTATGTAATGATAGGGGGCACTGTATATTATAATAACAGAGGACATTATGTAATGATTGGGGGCACTGTATATTATAATAAGAGAGGACATTATATAATGATAGGGGGCACTGTATATTATAATAATAGAGGACATTATGTAATATAAGGGGCACTGTATATTACAATAACAGAGGTCATTATGTAATGATAGGGGGCACTGTATATTATAATAACAA
>NW_027440050.1:0-28103 GCF_031893055.1 Leptodactylus fuscus
TACTATCTTTCATTCATGATGACTTAGTCATTTTCAGAAATATATATATATATATATATATATATATATATATATATATATATATATATAAATAAAATCCCTTTCTATGGCTGATATTTGTTTAAACACATATGATGAAACCCTCACACATTTTGCTCTTTCAAACTTTAGTTTGGTTCATTGTTTGAACAGATGGTATTTTAATAAAGTCCAGTAGGAATATTGTATTGGATAAACATTTTGTGCATGCCAATTTCATAATTGCTACGTACTGATACAGTCTCTTACCTGCTGTATCCAAATTGGGAGAAAACCAACTGCTCCTGCACACCTACTGGCAGCTGCCAATCTCACAGCTGTAGGATGCCTGCACAGTTACAGTACATTCACAACGGAAGGTAAACTGCAATTCGAGTCCTATATCTTGGCATTCAGTGGTGGGCTCTTCTGCCAGCTGGCACTAGCTAAGTTCCTGTGTGTTAAAATAGCTTGCATTTAGTTTCTATCCAGACAGTTACAAAGATTGCTATCATATTAAAACAAACAATTGTGGATATAATTTTTTACAAAATTACTGCCTGGATATGGATAATGATAAAAAAAATGCATTTGTCACTTTTAACATAGCATATTTATTAACATTTAATTCTGTAGGTTCATTCCCAATAAATATTACAAAGATACAGTATATAGAACAGACACGAGTATTCATTACAATGTTTTCTGGCAATCTAGATGTAACAATACAATAAGAATAATAGCTACTAGAGATGAGCGAACAGTGTTCTATCGAACACATGTTCGATCGGATATCAGGGTGTTCGCCATGTTCGAATCGAATCGAACACCACGTGGTAAAGTGCGCCAAAATTCGATTCCCCTCCCACCTTCCCTGGCGCCTTTTTTGCACCAATAACAGCGCAGGGGAGGTGGGACAGGAACTACGACACTGGGGGCATTGAAAAAAATTGGAAAAAGTCATTGGCTGCCGAAATCAGGTGACCTCCATTTTAGACGAATAGTGGATTTCAAATCCGGGTCATATGAGAATGTGAACTTTGTGACTATGAGACAGGGATAGCTGTACAGGCAGGGATAGCTAGGGATAACCTTTATTTAGGGGGGAATGTTATTAAAAATAACTTTTTGGGGCTCTATCGGGTGTGTAATTGTGATTTTTGTGAGATAAACTTTTTCCCATAGGGATGCATTGGCCAGCGCTGATTGGCCGAATTCCGTACTCTGGCCAATCAGTGCTGGCCAATGCATTCTATTAGCTTGATGAAGCAGAGTGTGCACAAGGGTTCAAGCGCACCCTCGGCTCTGATGTAGCAGAGCCGAGGCTGCACAAGGGTTCAAGCGCACCCTCGGCTCTGATGTAGGAGAGCCGAGGGTGCACTTGAACCCTTGTGCACCCTCAGCTCTGCTACATCAGAGCCGAGGGTGCGCTTGAACCCTTGTGCACACTCTGCTTCATCAAGCTAATAGAATGCATTGGCCAGCGCTGATTGGCCAATGTATTCTATTAGCCTGATGAAGTAGAGCTGAATGTGTGTGCTAAGCACACACATTCAGCTCTACTTCATCGGGCTAATAGAATGCATTGGCCAGCGCTGATTGGCCAGAGTACGGAACTCGACCAATCAGCGCTGGCTCTGCTGGAGGAGGCGGAGTCTAAGATCGCTCCACACCAGTCTCCATTCAGGTCCGACCTTAGACTCCGCCTCCTCCGGCAGAGCCAGCGCTGATTGGCCGAATTCCGTACTCTGGCCAATCAGCACTGGCTAATGCATTGTATTGGCTTGATGAAGCAGTGCTGAATGTGTGTGCTTAGCACACACATTCAGCTCTACTTCATCGGGCTAATAGAATGCATTGGCCAGCGCTGATTGGCCGAATTCCGTACTCTGGCCAATCAGCACTGGCTAATGCATTGTATTGGCTTGATGAAGCAGTGCTGAATGTGTGTGCTTAGCACACACATTCAGCTCTACTTCATCGGGCTAATAGAATGCATTGGCCAATCAGCGCTGGCCAATGCATTCTATTAGCGTGAACTGAGTTTGCACAGGGGTTCTAGTGCACCCTCGGCTCTGCTACATCAGATTGCTACATCTGATGTAGCAGTGCCGAGTGTGCATCAGATGTGTAGTTGAGCAAAACTGACTCAGCACTGCTAAGTCTGCATTCGCATAGGAATGCATTGGCCAGCCTTCGGCCAATCAGCGCTGGCTCTGCCGGAGGAGGCGGAGTCTAAGGTCGGACCTGAATGGAGACTGGTGTGGAGCTATCTTAGACTCCGCCTCCTCCAGCAGAGCCAGCGCTGATTGGTCGAGTTCCGTACTCTGGCCAATCAGCACTGGCTAATGCATTGTATTGGCTTGATGAAGCAGTGCTGAATGTGTGTGCTTAGCACACACATTCAGCTCTACTTCATCGGGCTAATAGAATGCATTGGCCAATCAGCGCTGGCCAATGCATTCTATTAGCGTGAACTGAGTTTGCACAGGGGTTCTAGTGCACCCTCGGCTCTGCTACATCAGATTGCTACATCTGATGTAGCAGTGCCGAGTGTGCATCAGATGTGTAGTTGAGCAAAACTGACTCAGCACTGCTAAGTCTGCATTCGCATAGGAATGCATTGGCCAGCCTTCGGCCAATCAGCGCTGGCTCTGCCGGAGGAGGCGGAGTCTAAGGTCGGACCTGAATGGAGACTGGTGTGGAGCGATCTTAGACTCCGCCTCCTCCAGCAGAGCCAGCGCTGATTGGCCGAATTCCGTACTCTGGCCAATCAGCACTGGCTAATGCATTGTATTGGCTTGATGAAGCAGTGCTGAATGTGTGTGCTTAGCACACACATTCAGCTCTACTTCATCGGGCTAATAGAATGCATTGGCCAGCGCTGATTGGCCGAATTCCGTACTCTGGCCAATCAGCACTGGCTAATGCATTGTATTGGCTTGATGAAGCAGTGCTGAATGTGTGTGCTTAGCACACACATTCAGCTCTACTTCATCGGGCTAATAGAATGCATTGGCCAATCAGCGCTGGCCAATGCATTCTATTAGCGTGAACTGAGTTTGCACAGGGGTTCTAGTGCACCCTCGGCTCTGCTACATCAGATTGCTACATCTGATGTAGCAGTGCCGAGTGTGCATCAGATGTGTAGTTGAGCAAAACTGACTCAGCACTGCTAAGTCTGCATTCGCATAGGAATGCATTGGCCAGCCTTCGGCCAATCAGCGCTGGCTCTGCCGGAGGAGGCGGAGTCTAAGGTCGGACCTGAATGGAGACTGGTGTGGAGCTATCTTAGACTCCGCCTCCTCCAGCAGAGCCAGCGCTGATTGGTCGAGTTCCGTACTCTGGCCAATCAGCACTGGCCAATGCATTTCTATGGGGAAAAGTTAGCTTGCGAAAATCGCAAACTGACAGGGATTTCCATGAAATAAAGTGACTTTTATGCCCCCAGACATGCTTCCCCTGCTGTCCCAGTGTCATTCCAGGGTGTTGGTATCATTTCCTGGGGTGTCATAGTGGACTTGGTGACCCTCCAGACACGAATTTGGGTTTCCCCCTTAACGAGTTTATGTTCCCCATAGACTATAATGGGGTTCGAAACCCATTCGAACACTCGAACAGTGAGCGGCTGTTCGAATCGAATTTCGAACCTCGAACATTTTAGTGTTCGCTCATCTCTAATAGCTACTAGTATTATTTATTATTAATATGGACAAGGGTTAGTCAGAGTAGGCTGCTGCATAGGGCAATATTAGGAGCCCAGATTGTATGCAAAACAAATATCTAAAAAGCCAGATGTAAAGATAAAATATGTAAAGCTAGCTAGATCTGAGGATTACTATCACCTATCTCTCCAACTGGACAAACATATTTCTTTTTTTTTAGTTAACATATTTGTCTGAAAACTGAATTTATATATGGGGTCATTCTAGGATGGATACATGTAATAGCTGTATATAGAGCAGTAATTGTGTATTTGCTCACATTGCTCACATGTAAGGCTTAGAAAAGAATCATAGGAGAATCAAAAAGGGAAAGGACAAAACAAAAATACTGTAAGAAACACCTGAAAAATAAGGAAAACTTAAGGCAAGTTTCAAAGTCCATAGGGGAAGCCGTTCCAAAACTGCCTATTAAATTTTTTTATCTAAACCCTCTGGGAATTAAATATTTATTATGTGAGGGTCTCAGGGACCATAACCAGCAATAATTTGTCCATATTGCTCCTCCAGAGTATTAATAGAGATCTATCCACAATAGTGAAGTTCTGTATTCATAACCTGTCTACAGTCCAGAGTCTTCCATTATGATAACAAAACATACAGATTTGCACAACCCTACTCAAGCCACATGATGTTCTTGGTTGATTCTGAAACATTGTGGCAATAACAGTAGTGACCAAGAACATTTGTTTTTTTATGTAGATTGTGAGCTCACAATGTACTTTTTTGGCCCTATCAGTATGTTTTTTTTTTAAGTATGGGATGGAAATCCACGCAAACACAGGGAGAACATACAAATTCCTTGCAGATGTTTTTTTTGCCCTTGGCAGGATTAGGGCTGAGGACTCCAGCGTTGCAGGCTACAGTGCTAACCACTGAGCCACCGTGTGGCCCCCACCAAGAACTTTTTCTGTACTTACATACATTTTTATACGGGTGGACCACTTTGTACAAAGCAACTATCAGTGTTAATGGGTTTGTATTATATGATTTAAAGTTACTTTATCATTAGTTCTCAACAGTCATTGTTTCAATCAAAATCCTAATTCTTTTTATGTAGATTGTGAGCACCACATAGAGCTCACAATGTACATTTTTTTTCCCTATCTGTATGTCTTTTTGGAATATGGGATGTAAATCCATGCAAACACAGGAAGAACATACAAACTCCTTGCAGATGGTTTTTTGCCCTTGGTGGGATTGAACACCAGGACCCCAGCGCTGCAAGGCTGCAGTGCTAACCATTGAGCCACCGTGTGACCCCCAAAATCCTAATCCTTGTGGGTGAGTCTAAAATTAAACTACTAAATCCCAGGTGATCTTCTGCCACACATATAACAGCATATACTATGTACAGTATATAATTTCACCCCCTATGGATCCTACCAACAGAATCTAAACAGTGGCTACCCATTGCCCTTGTCTTGTCGAGCATCTACCACTACTGCTAAAATGATAAGTGTTGTCAAATTATTATACAATATATCCTCATAAAACAATATTGTAATATTATTGTGTCATTTTTTGGATGTTTCAATTAGACGGTCTTTAGACTAAGAATATATCATCGTGATATTTCTGCAACAGAGTATATGCAGTTGTTTTTTCTGTAGCATGCTCATAGATTTCTGTATATAGATAAATGGGAAAGTCACAGAAATTCTTACAACTAGTGTTATTCTGTACTAAAGGCCTTGCCTATTTCTGAATGAATCTAGATAGTGGAGCTGCCAGATGTGTTTAGTGAGTACTTTGACCAGTCACTTTCCCTATTGTACAGCAGGGTATGTAAGGCTGTATTAAGTGGCAACATATACAGCAGAATTAACTGTATTTATTGCTCTAAAATTTTAGGAAAAATCTATAAATCCCACAGAAGCCCCACTTTATAATATTTTCCATATTTGAGGTTATCCATTTAACCCTATGAATTCCAGTTTCTACATGTTGCCTCCTTTGTGAGTATAAAGTATACATCTATATACCATTTATTGACGGCTGAGACACTTAATAACATGTGCTACTCTTATGAATAGAGTTGAACAAAGCTCCTTTGTCTTTCCTCAAAGATTAACATAGAACTCTGTGGTTTAATTGAACCAGTAATGTTGTAATAACTGTAAGGGAAGAGGTTGTCTGCTCTTGACAAACTCTTTTTGTTATAAATGTCCACTGAAATAAAGTGATCATAGGGAGTTGTAATGCTTGGGGTGGTCTGTGAACTGCAGGAAAACCTGACAGCAAGTGCTCGACTCTTCTGCATGTAAAAGCTTCTGAAAACTAGGTTAGAGATGTGTACGGCATTCTGTGTGTCAGAGGACAGGGTGTTTGAGTAGGGCCCCGACCCTCCTATCAGTACTGAAAGGAACTGAGAACTCCTAGTTATTAAATATAATATAATGTTTATTCCTGAAATCCATCAAATAGAGGTTCAGTGACATTTCGGTCTGTTAGACCTTCCTCATAATCATTTGTATAGGAGTAGAGAAGGAATCTGGTGAATGGAAGAGGTTCCTAACCATTCAAGATACTGAAAATTAATGTGTTTAGCAACAGTGACAGTGTTTACTTCCACGATCTTGCATCTATAGAGTTACTGCATGTTGTCCTGTGCTATACTGTGAAGTTCTTATATGCATTTCATTGCAGGCTATGGATGGAGCATATATTGTACATACGTTCTTTCATGCAATCTAACACGTTAGAATTTATGCATACTGGGGCTTAAAGAAGACCTGTCACCAGGTCTGAAAAGCCCAATGATATATGTCATATGTCACCCTTTTGGTTTCTGGTTGTTCCTAATCCATTCTATGGAGTAGGTGTCAGAAGAGCAATGGGTTGAAATCAGGTATGGAAATCATACATCACCAACAGATGGACAAGAGGGAAGTCCGAGTAATGTGGTAAACCAGGAAGAGATTCAGTACAGTGAATCTTTCATAAGAGAAGTCAGGAAAGCCAAGTTTCAACAAGTTTGGGGTCAGGGTACTGCCACATATGCGGGCCTTTATTCTGATTGACCAGGGGTCTGTCTGTGCTCTGTGTGCAAACACTGTTCTGTTGTCCTGCCATCATGTAGTAGGCCTCTAGGAGAGGTGAGAAGAAGAATAAGCATGTTCCAGTTAAACTTACACCAGTAGAAATGGATTTATAATGTTTTCATGGAATATGTGATGTTTAAACATGTTATAAAGCATTTAAGGATTAATGCATAGCCCTGATGTTCTTTGAAACTCAGTTTTTGTAGGTTTGTGAACCAGTATAATGTGCTTTAGTAGTCTATTTGCTATTTATGTCATCCTATATCTTCTAAATAAATGCAACATCCCAGGTAAATTTAATAGAAGAGGAGAGTTTATCATGCTGAGGCATGCAAATATACATAGAGCGTACTACATTCCAGGCCTAATGAATCACTTGTCAGCTCCTGTTGGGGTGACAACTGACAAGAATGAAAATTCTGGCATGATTATACCAATCACTGTTGTTCTTTGGAATAGAATAGTAATTTGATTTGATTTAGCAACACAATTTCTGAACTGAGGCTGTACTGGAGATGTATACCTAAGCTTATATCCAATGTAGCTTGTTCAGATATATGAACATGCGTCTGCAGAGGTAACTTGAGATGTTAATCCAAGAGACACAGCGCAAATATAAATGAATCAGACTAGACACTACAAAAGCTTAACTACTGTAACATACAAAACTGTTTGAAATATATATATATGTATATATATATATATATATATATATATATATATATATATATATATATATATAAGGTGTGTGTAGGTGTATGCACACACACACACACACATATATATATATATATATATATATATATATATATATATATATATCTGTAGAGAGACCACAATAGTCTGATCTAAAGGAGGACTCAAACAATACGTGAAAGGGTTCATCAGAATTAGCAAAATTAATCTCATCTAAATCTATTGAGTAAAGAAATTTTGTATGAACATTAGCAGAATTATCATACAACCTCACAGATGTAAAATTTCCCCTTACCAGAGAAATAATATTATATTTATATCCAATTCTAATTTAAATGTTAGGATCCAGAAATATGGCCTATGTGTAGTCTGTATTTATCAACCTGAACATGGCTCTTGTGAATTGAGCTTACAGCATTGTGAGATCCCTCACCCGGTGACAGTAATACCAACTACACCTAATACAGACAGCTCACGCTGTACTGGCAGTTTTGAGTCATGTTGCACATTTGGGCCAAAGAAATGACCAGATGCGCTTTATTGACTGAGACTTTACTTAGCTCAATTGCATTTGACAAGAAAAAGTAGACACAGAACACACAGGTATCCCTCCTGTTCTCACCGTTGACAATCTCACATGTATTGATGGACTGGGCCTGAAACTCCCGTGTTACGGTTGCTGTTTCCTGGGGACACATGGAACCTGACTAACGCAAATGGATTCTATGAACAAATTCTTGGAAAGGTTCTTTTACACAGTGCACCTTTTTCATGGTGTAACCTCGTGTAACAATGCAGCCATTGGACAGTTATACAGTATTCCCAATTTGGCAAACACATAAATATCCATTAACTGTGGTGGGATGCATGTCTTCTGTTTTGCCATAGTGCATTTATAGAAAAACACACCATGAAGACATGACCAGTTACTAAATAAATGTGTGTCATCCACCTCCAGAATCGTCCACTGTGATAAATCTGCCACATATTTGAACTGCCTGTCTATTTTAAATTGCCTATTAATAAATCTGGGCTTCTATGTTCAATAAAATGATCTCTCGCTAAAAAGCAGCAAGTGGTACATATATTAGAGTATTCAGAAAAATGTCTCCAAACCAGAAAGTGAATTGTAGCAATACATGATGCTGCATGGCTTAGATTTCATACCCATGAAAACTACAGTCATCAGAGAGTTAAATATAAAAAAAGCCCCATAATCGAATACGTTATTGAACAATTACTCCAATCCCATTATTTAGGCTGCTTAATGAACTTATTTGATGACATGAAAATTCTATTAATAGAGATGAGCGAACACTAAAATGTTCGAGGTTCGAAATTCGATTCGAACAGCCGCTCAATGTTCGTGTGTTCGAACGGGTTTCGAACCCCATTATAGTCTATGGGGAACAGATACTCGTTAAGGGGGAAACCCAAATCCGTGTCTGGAGGGTCACCAAGTCCACTATGACACCACAGGAAATGATGCCAACACCTCTGGAATGACACTGGGACAGCAGGGGAAGCATGTCTGGGGGCATCTAACACACCAAAGACCCTCTATTACCCCAACATCACAGCCTAACAACTACACACTTTACACACTCAATACCACCTCTCTGACAGTAGGAAAACACCTTGAAACATGTGTATTTGGCACTTGCAGTGAGGAGAGCTTGTCACCAGCAGTGAATTTGGCCCTTGTAGTAAGTTGAGGTTGGCACCAACATTTGTTTTGAAAATCAGGGTGGATTAAGCCTCTAACCAGCAGAGTTTGGGCAAATTCATGGTGGAGGGAGCCTCTAAACACCCCAGTTTGGGCAAATTCATGGTGGAGGGAGCCTCTAAAAACCCCAGTTTGGACCAATTCATGGTGGAGGGAGCCTCTAACCAGCCCAGTGTGGGCAAATTCATGGTGGAGGGAGCCTCTAAAAAACCCAGTTTGGACCAATTCATGGTGGAGGGAGCCTCTAACCAGCCCAGTTTGGGCAAATTCATGGTGGAGGGAGCCTCTAAAAAACCCAGTTTGGACCAATTCATGGTGGAGGGAGCCTCTAACCAGCCCAGTTTGGGCAAATTCATGGTGGAGGGAGCCTCTAAAAAACCCAGTTTGGACCAATTCATGGTGGAGGGAGCCTCTAACCAGCCCAGTTTGGGCAAATTCATGGTGGAGGGAGCCTCTAACCAGCCCAGTTTGGGCAAATTCATGGTGGAGGGAGCCTCTAAACAGCCCAGTTTGGGCAAATTCATGGTGGAGGGAGCCTCTAACCAGCCCAGTTTGGACCAATTAATGGTGGAGGGAGCCTCTAACCAGCCCAGTTTGGGCAAATTCATGGTGGAGGGAGCCTCTAAACAGCCCAGTTTGGACCAATTCATGGTGGAGGGAGCCTCTAAAAAACCCAGTTTGGACCAATTCATGGTGGAGGGAGCCTCTAAACAGCCCAGTTTGGGCAAATTCATGGTGGAGGGAGCCTCTAACCAGCCCAGTTTGGACCAATTCATGGTGGAGGGAGCCTCTAACCAGCCCAGTTTGGGCAAATTCATGGTGGAGGGAGCCTCTAAACAGCCCAGTTTGGACCAATTCATGGTGGAGGGAGCCTCTAAAAAACCCAGTTTGGACCAATTCATGGTGGAGGGAGCCTCTAAACAGCCCAGTTTGGGCAAATTCATGGTGGAGGGAGCCTCTAACCAGCCCAGTTTGGACCAATTAATGGTGGAGGGAGCCTCTAAACAGCCAAGTTTTGGGAAATTCATGGTGGAGGGAGCCTCTAACCAGCCCAGTTTGGACCAATTCATGGTGGAGGGAGCCTCTAAACAGCCCAGTTTGGGCAAATTCATGGTGGAGGGAGCCTCTAACCAGCCCAGTTTGGGCAAATTCATGGTGGAGGGAGCCTCTAACCAGCCCAGTTTGGACCAATTAATGGTGGAGGGAGCCTCTAAACAGCCAAGTTTGGACCAATTCATGGTGGAGGGAGCCTCTAAAAACCCCAGTTTGGACCAATTCATGGTGGAGGGAGCCTCTACAGCCAAGTTTGGACCAATTCATGGTGGAGGGAGCCTCTAAAAACCCCAGTTTGGACCAATTCATGGTGGAGGGAGCCTCTAACCAGCCCAGTTTGGACCAATTAATGGTGGAGGGAGCCTCTAAACAGCCAAGTTTTGGGAAATTCATGGTGGAGGGAGCCTCTAACCAGCCCAGTTTGGACCAATTCATGGTGGAGGGAGCCTCTAAACAGCCCAGTTTGGGCAAATTCATGGTGGAGGGAGCCTCTAAAAAACCCAGTTTGGACCAATTCATGGTGGAGGGAGCCTCTAACCAGCCCAGTTTGGACCAATTAATGGTGGAGGGAGCCTCTAACCAGCCCAGTTTGGACCAATTAATGGTGGAGGGAGCCTCTAACCACCCCAGTTTGGACCAATTCATGGTGGAGGGAGCCTCTAAACAGCCAAGTTTGGACCAATTCATGGTGGAGGGAGCCTCTAAAAACCCCAGTTTGGACCAATTCATGGTGGAGGGAGCCTCTAACCAGCCCAGTTTGGGCAAATTCATGGTGGAGGGAGCCTCTAAACAGCCCAGTTTGGGCAAATTCATGGTGGAGGGAGCCTCTAACCAGCCCAGTTTGGACCAATTAATGGTGGAGGGAGCCTCTAACCAGCCCAGTTTTGGACCAATTAATGGTGGAGGGAGCCTCTAAACAGCCAAGTTTGGACCAATTCATGGTGGAGGGAGCCTCTAAAAACCCCAGTTTGGACCAATTCATGGTGGAGGGAGCCTCTAACCAGCCCAGTTTGGGCAAATTCATGGTGGAGGGAGCCTCTAAACAGCCCAGTTTGGGCAAATTCATGGTGGAGGGAGCCTCTAACCAGCCCAGTTTGGACCAATTAATGGTGGAGGGAGCCTCTAACCAGCCCAGTTTGGACAAATTCATGGTGGAGGGAGCCTCTAACCAGCCCAGTTTGGACCAATTAATGGTGGAGGGAGCCTCTAACCAGCCCAGTTTGGACCAATTCATGGTGGAGGGAGCCTCTAAACAGCCCAGTTTTGGCAAATTCATGGTGGAAGGAGCCTCTAACCAGCAGAGTTGTGGGAAAGCAGGGTGGAGGGAGCCTCTAACCAGCAGAGTTGGTGGAAATCAGGGTGGAGGGAGCCTCTAACCAGCAGAGTTGGGGGAAATCATGTTGGAGGGAGCCTAGTATTAGCAGAATTGTGCAACGCTTATGGTGGATGAGTATGAGGATGCGGAGGAATTGGAGAGGTTGAGTACAGACATGGAGTTTCATGTTGGGGTGCTTTACACAGGTGGGCACAAAAATGAAGGCTCTATCCAGTGGTGGTTCATTTTTATCAAAGTGAGCCGGTCGGCACTCTCAGCTGACAGACGGGTGCGCTTGTCAGTGATGATGCCACCGGCTGCACTGAACACCCTCTCAGATAGGACGCTGGCGGCAGGACAGGACAGCACCTCCAAGGCATATAGGGCAAGTTCAAGCCACAGGTCCAACTTCGACACCCAATACGTGTAGGGCGCAGAGGGGTCGGAGAGGACAGGGCTGTGGTCGGAAAGGTATTCCCGCAACATGCGCCTATACTTCTCACGCCTGGTGACACTAGGACCCTCCGTGGCGGCACTTTGGCGAGGGGGTGCCATCAAGGTGTCCCAGACCTTAGACAGTGTGCCCCTCGTTTGTGTGGACCGGTGAGAACTTGGTTGCCTACTGGAGGAACTGCCCTCCCTGCCGCCAACGTCACATGCTGGAAACATCTCCATCATATTCTGCACCAATTGCCTGTGGCAAGCATTGATGCGATTGGCCCTCCCCTCTACCGGAATAAAAGACGAGATGTTGTTTTTATACCGGGGGTCAAGGATAGCAAAGATCCAGTACTGGTTGTCCTCCATGATTTTGACAATACGCTTGTCGGTTGTAAAGCACCCCAACATGAACTCAGCCATGTCTGCCACAGTGTTAGTTGGCATGACTCCTCTGGCCCCACCGGAAAGTTCAATCTCCATTTCCTCCTCATCCTCCATGTCTACCCATCCGCGCTGCAACAATGGGACGATTCGAAGTTGCCCGGAAGCCTCCTGTATCACCATCACATCATCGGACAACTCTTCTTCCTCCTCCTCCTCCTCCTCCTCCTCCATTAAACGCAGTGAAGCGGACAGATGTGTGGACCTACTCTCCAGCTGTGACGGATCGGATGCTATCCCTAACTCCTCTGTGTGATCTGAGTTATCCCTGATGTCAATCAGGGATTCTCTCAGAACACACAAGAGCGGGATTGTAAGGCTCACCATCGCATCCTCAGAGCTCACCCTCCTTGTGGACTCCTCAAAGACCCGTAGGATGTCACAAAGGTCTCTCATCCATGGCCACTCATGGATGTGAAACTGAGGCAGCTGACTTTGTGGCACCCTAGGGTTTTGTAGCTGGTATTCCATCAAAGGTCTCTGCTGCTCAACCACTCTATTCAACATCTGAAACGTTGAGTTCCAGCGTGTGGGGACGTCGCACAAAAGCCGGTGTTGTGGCACATGCAGGCGTTGCTGGAGAGATTTTAAGCTAGCAGCGGCTACTGTCGACTTGCGAAAGTGGGCGCACATGCGCCGCACTTTCACCAGTAGCTCTGGAACATTGGGGTAGCTCTTTAGGAAACGTTGCACCACTAGGTTGAAGACGTGGGCCAGGCATGGAACATGTTGGAGTCCGGCAAGCTCCAGAGCTGCTACCAGGTTCCGGCCGTTATCACAAACGACCATGCCTGGGCCCAGGTGCAGCGGCTCAAACCATATTGCCGTCTCATCGAGGAGGGCATCCCTCACCTCGGAGGCAGTGTGCTGTCTGTCCCCCAAGCTGATCAGCTTCAGCACAGCCTGCTGACGTCTACCAACGCCAGTGCTGCAACGTTTCCAACTCGTAGCTGGGGTCAATCTAACAGCGGAGGAGGAGGCGGTGGCGGAGGAGGAGGCGGTGGCGGAGGAGGAGGCGGTAGAGGAGGAGGAGGAGGGGGGTGTTCTTCTCGTGTCCCTGCCAGGAATGTTAGGCGGGGAGACGAGGTACACCGGGCCAGTTTGGGAAGCAGTCCCAGCCTCAACTACATTCACCCAGTGTGCCGTCAGTGAAATGTAGCGTCCCTGTCCGCATGCACTTGTCCACGCGTCGGTGGTCAAGTGGACCTTTGTGCAAAGCGCGGAACTAAGGGCCCGCCTGATGTTGAGTGACACGTGCTGGTGCAAGGCGGGGACGGCACACCGGGAGAAGTAGTGACGGCTAGGGACGGCATAGCGAGGTGCCGCAGTTGCCATCAGGTCCAGGAAGGCGGGAGTTTCAACAAGCCGGAACGCCAACATCTCCTGGGCCAGCAGTTTAGCGATGTTGGCGTTCAAGGCTTGCGCGTGTGGGTGGTTAGCAGTGTATTTCTGCCGCCGCTCCAATGTCTGAGAGATGGTGGGTTGTTGTAAAGAAACGCCTGATGGTGCCTTTGATGGTGCAGGAGAAGGAGATAAGACAGGACCAGGGGAGGATGAGGTAGAAGTCAACAAAGTGGCGGAGGCAGATGAAGTGGTGTCCTGGCTCGTCCTCTGGAGTGCATCGCCAGCACAGTCAGCAGTGGCAGTGGCAGAGGCAGAGGCAGTGGCAGAGGCAGTGGCAGTGGCGTGAACGGCAGGCGGCCTTTGTCCTGCCGTTGCTGCCTGCCACTGATTCCAGTGCTTGGATTCCAAATGACGGCGCATTGAAGTGGTGGACAGGTTGCTCTTCTCAGAGCCCCTAATCAATTTCGAGAGGCAAATTGTGCAGACAACACTATATCTGTCCTCGGCGCATTCCTTGAAAAAACTCCACACCTTCGAGAAACGTGCCCTCGAGGTGGGAGTTTTTCGGGGCTGGGTACGAACTGGAACATCTTGGGAGATTCCGGGTGTGGCCTGGCTTCGCCTAAGCTGCTGACCTCTGCCTCTGCCTCTAGCTACCCTTTTTGGTGCTGCACCTGCCTCAACATCCACACTACTTTCCCCGCTTGACATCCCCCCTGTCCAGGTCGGGTCAGTGTCCTCATCATCCACCACTTCCTCTTCCAACTCCTGTCTCATCTCCTCCTCCCGCACAATGCGCCGGTCAACTGGATGCCCTGACGGCAACTGCGTCACATCATCGTCGATGAGGGTGGGTTGCTGGTCATCCACCACCAAATCGAACGGAGATGGAGGAGACTCTAGTGTTTGAGCATCTGGACACAGATGCTCCTCTGTTAGGTTCGTGGAATCGTGACGTGGAGAGGCAGGTTGAGGGACAATGAAAGGAGCGGAGAACAGCTCTGGGGAGCAGGGACAGTTTGGGTTATTGTTCTGTAAAGCTTCGGAATTTTGGGAGGAAGGAAGACAAGACTGTTGGGTAATAGGAGGAGAGGAGGCAGAGTCTGACTGGCTGCTGGACAATGTGCTGTAAGCGTTCTCTGACAGCCATTGCAAGACCTGTTCCTGGTTCTCGGGCCTACTAAGGTTTGTACCCTGCAGTTTAGTTAATGTGGCAAGCAACCCTGGCACTGTGGAGTGGCGCAATGCTTGCTGCCCCACAGGAGTAGGCACGGGACGCCCTGTGGCTTCACTGCTACCTTGCTCCCCAGAACCATTCCCCCGACCTCGCCCACGGCCTCGTCCACGTCCCTTTCCGGGAGCCTTGCGCATTTTGAATTCCTAGTTAGAAATTGGCACTGTATACCAGTAGTAAAAATTGTGGGTGCACGTAACCCCAATATATTCTTTGAATTCCCAGTCAGACACTGGCACTATATGGCAGTAGCAAGAAATGAGGGTATTTGTATTCCCAATATACTCTTTAAATTCCCAGTCAGACAATGGCACTGTATACCAGTAGTAAAAATTGTGGGTGCACGTAACCCCAATATATTCTTTGAATTCCCAGTCAGAAACTGGCACTATATGGCAGTAGCAAGAAATGAGGGTATTTGTATTCCCAATATACTCTTTGAATTCCCAGTCAGACAATGGCACTGTATACCAGTAGTAAAAATTGTGGGTGCACGTAACCCCAATATATTCTTTGAATTACCAGTCAGAAACTGGCACTATATGGCAGTAGCAAGAAATGAGGGTATTTATAACCCCAATATATTCTTTGAATTCCCAGTCAGACAATGGCACTGTATACCAGTAGTAAAAATTGTGGGTGCACGTAACCCCAATATATTCTTTGAATTCCCAGTCAGAAACTGGCACTATATGGCAGTAGCAAGAAATGAGGGTATTTGTATTCCCAATATACTCTTTAAATTCCCAGTCAGACAATGGCACTGTATACCAGTAGTAAAAATTGTGGGTGCACGTAACCCCAATATATTCTTTGAATTCCCAGTCAGACACTGGCACTATATGGCAGTAGCAAGAAATGAGGGTATTTGTATTCCCAATATACTCTTTAAATTCCCAGTCAGACAATGGCACTGTATACCAGTAGTAAAAATTGTGGGTGCACGTAACCCCAATATATTCTTTGAATTCCCAGTCAGAAACTGGCACTATATGGCAGTAGCAAGAAATGAGGGTATTTGTATTCCCAATATACTCTTTGAATTCCCAGTCAGACAATGGCACTGTATACCAGTAGTAAAAATTGTGGGTGCACGTAACCCCAATATATTCTTTGAATTACCAGTCAGAAACTGGCACTATATGGCAGTAGCAAGAAATGAGGGTATTTATAACCCCAATATATTCTTTGAATTCCCAGTCAGACAATGGCACTGTATACCAGTAGTAAAAATTGTGGGTGCACGTAACCCCAATATATTCTTTGAATTCCCAGTCAGAAACTGGCACTATATGGCAGTAGCAAGAAATGAGGGTATTTGTATTCCCAATATACTCTTTGAATTCCCAGTCAGACAATGGCACTGTATACCAGTAGTAAAAATTGTGGGTGCACGTAACCCCAATATATTCTTTGAATTACCAGTCAGAAACTGGCACTATATGGCAGTAGCAAGAAATGAGGGTATTTATAACCCCAATATATTCTTTGAATTCCCAGTCAGACAATGGCACTGTATACCAGTAGTAAAAATTGTGGGTGCACGTAACCCCAATATATTCTTTGAATTCCCAGTCAGAAACTGGCACTATATGGCAGTAGCAAGAAATGAGGGTATTTGTATTCCCAATATACTCTTTGAATTCCCAGTCAGACAATGGCACTGTATACCAGTAGTAAAAATTGTGGGTGCACGTAACCCCAATATATTCTTTGAATTACCAGTCAGAAACTGGCACTATATGGCAGTAGCAAGAAATGAGGGTATTTATAACCCCAATATATTCTTTGAATTCCCAGTCAGACAATGGCACTGTATACCAGTAGTAAAAATTGTGGGTGCACGTAACCCCAATATATTCTTTGAATTCCCAGTCAGAAACTGGCACTATATGGCAGTAGCAAGAAATGAGGGTATTTGTATTCCCAATATACTCTTTGAATTCCCAGTCAGACAATGGCACTGTATACCAGTAGTAAAAATTGTGGGTGCACGTAACCCCAATATATTCTTTGAATTACCAGTCAGAAACTGGCACTATATGGCAGTAGCAAGAAATGAGGGTATTTATAACCCCAATATATTCTTTGAATTCCCAGTCAGACAATGGCACTGTATACCAGTAGTAAAAATTGTGGGTGCACGTAACCCCAATATATTCTTTGAATTACCAGTCAGAAACTGGCACTATATGGCAGTAGCAAGAAATGAGGGTATTTGTATTCCCAATATACTCTTTGAATTCCCAGTCAGACAATGGCACTGTATACCAGTAGTAAAAATTGTGGGTGCACGTAACCCCAATATATTCTTTGAATTACCAGTCAGAAACTGGCACTATATGGCAGTAGCAAGAAATGAGGGTATTTATAACCCCAATATATTCTTTGAATTCCCAGTCAGACAATGGCACTGTATACCAGTAGTAAAAATTGTGGGTGCACGTAACCCCAATATATTCTTTGAATTCCCAGTCAGAAACTGGCACTATATGGCAGTAGCAAGAAATGAGGGTATTTGTATTCCCAATATACTCTTTGAATTCCCAGTCAGACAATGGCACTGTATACCAGTAGTAAAAATTGTGGGTGCACGTAACCCCAATATATTCTTTGAATTACCAGTCAGAAACTGGCACTATATGGCAGTAGCAAGAAATGAGGGTATTTATAACCCCAATATATTCTTTGAATTCCCAGTCAGACAATGGCACTGTATACCAGTAGTAAAAATTGTGGGTGCACGTAACCCCAATATATTCTTTGAATTCCCAGTCAGACACTGGCACTATATGGCAGTAGCAAGAAATGAGGGTATTTGTATTCCCAATATATTCTTTGAATTCCCAGTCAGACAATGGCACTGTATACCAGTAGTAAAAATTGTGGGTGCACGTAACCCCAATATATTCTTTGAATTCCCAGTCAGACACTGGCACTATATGGCAGTAGCAAGAAATGAGGGTATTTGTATTCCCAATATATTCTTTGAATTCCCAGTCAGACAATGGCACTGTATACCAGTAGTAAAAATTGTGGGTGCACGTAACCCCAATATATTCTTTGAATTACCAGTCAGAAACTGGCACTATATGGCAGTAGCAAGAAATGAGGGTATTTGTATTCCCAATATATTCTTTGAATTCCCAGTCAGACAATGGCACTGTATACCAGTAGTAAAAATTGTGGGTGCACGTAACCCCAATATATTCTTTGAATTCCCAGTCAGACACTGGCACTATATGGCAGTAGCAAGAAATGAGGGTATTTGTATTCCCAATATATTCTTTGAATTCCCAGTCAGACAATGGCACTGTATACCAGTAGTAAAAATTGTGGGTGTATATAGCCCCAATTCTATTGCTAGGGGACTTGCAGGGTATTTCTGGGGTGAAGGTGGGGGGGCACACCGTTGGAACGGGTATCGGGGTATATATCGGGTATACGGGAATACACTGACAGTGTATTCCATTCAGGATCCTGGGAAAGCTGGGTTGCGGCGATTGAGCCCGTCAGTGCCACGTTACACTGACAAGCTTCTCCCTGGAATTTAGCTCTTACAAGAGCTGTTGGTTGTCTTCTCCTTCCTATCCTAGCCTGTCCCTGCCTACCCAGAATCTAAGCCCTAGCTAGCTGGACGGAAACCTCCGTCCTCGGTGAATTGCAAGCTCAGAATGACGCGAACCTGGGCGGCGCTGTTCTTTTAAATTAGAGGTCACATGTATTCGGCAGCCAATGGGTTTTGCCTACTTTTTTCAACGTCACCGGTGTCGTAGTTCCTGTCCCACCTACCCTGCGCTGTTATTGGAGCAAAAAAGGCGCCAGGGAAGGTGGGAGGGGAATCGAGTAATGGCGCACTTTACCACGCGGTGTTCGATTCGATTCGAACATGCCGAACAGCCTAATATCCGATCGAACATGAGTTCGATAGAACACTGTTCGCTCATCTCTAATCACTACATGTAGCAATGTATAAATAGTGTTTTCACATTGTCAGGAAATTATTAATTGTTGCCGAAGCTGGAGATTGTGTGAGCGTCCAATAAGCTGTCAGAAAAATGAAGCTCAGTAATATAGCAACGTTAATGTTATAGTCACAGTAGGGTTTCAAAGTAGTGTAAATGTTTGTTCTCTCTCCATGTTTCAAACACTGGAGGTCATTCATAAAGTAGGAGCGCTTGAACTTCTCATTACAGCTGGTGCAAGATTTTATTTTAGATTTTTGCTACAGAATTGGCAGGAGACAAAACTTCTCTGAAAAAATAAATGTGACTGACTGTAATCGCAGATATTTTAATGCTGTACATTCTTGGCACAGATACAGAATAGCATGGCTGTAGAAAGTAAACACTGCTTTTACCTTTTAACCTTTCACAGTATATGTTCTCTCCTGAGCCTAAAGAAATTGATCTTGAATCACTAGCAAAGGGCTCTATTTAGAAGCATTATGATACTTTAAGCATATGACCTCATAGCATAAAGCCCCCTTTTCTTTTAAACATATTTAAACAGACATATATCTTATTACAATACCTATGTCTGTTCATTCCAAGATAAATATTATGGTATGGACGCACAGTACGGTAGTATTTACTGTACCCTCAATGATATTTACATTGTTGTGTCCTGGGTAATAAGCACTCAGCCCTACCATTGTTCTGGAGGACATAATACCAGTATGTGGTCTCTATGCTGTAGGGGTTTTTATAATGAAGTTTATTTAACATTCTTCTCTAGCCATGGTTACAGTATTTGAACCAAAACATAAGCTTTTCCTAATAGTTCAGAACTAGAGATGAGCGAACAGCTGTTTCAAATAGCATGCTCCCATAGAAATGAATCGATGTGGCCGGTACGTGGTCGGCCACCAACAAAATCTGTGTGCCGGCTGCTTCCATTCATTTCTATGGGAGCGTGCTATTCGAAACGGCTGTTTCGAATAGTGTTCGCTCATCTCTATTCAGAACAATTGTTTAACCCTTAAAAATGCCTTAAATGCAAATTTGCACTTCTTTATATTTTAAATGTATAATAGATTAGATGAATAGGCTACTGTATGTCAACTTCTATAAGCTATATAATGTCAAGAAATGGCAGAGATCTCTTAACAGGGCTCTATCACTGGATTTTCGCTATTTTAGATAAACATATGCCTGAATAGCCTTTAAAATGGCTATTCAAGTCCTGCTAATCATTTATTAAAAGACCCCCCCCCCCTGTTTTAATGAATTACCTTTTAAACGTATATGTAAATGAGCCCTTCCGTGCACCGTAGGCGTTCCCGTGCACCCCTCATGTCATATTCAGTTCACGCCCTCCTCTGTGGTTCTTCTATGTAAGTCCCTCCTCCTTCTTTTGATTTACTGCCTCCAACTGTCTCTTCCCTGTTTCTGGAAAAGGACCTGGGATGACTTCCCTACTGCTCTGTGATTGGCTTGTCCCTGTGTCCTTGTCCCGGCTTTGTCGTCTTCTAAGTAGTGATCTATGCAGAGCCCTGGCCATAATCCCTGGCTTGATGGCAATGTTAAGCAGGGTGCAGGGTACAACGCTGACGAGGCCCGAGCACCAAGAACAGGTGTTACAATGGCTAGCGGATATTGCTTCCAGCGGCATTTGCACCAGCCAGTCAGCCACTACTTCCAGTCGTGCTCCTAGCCAAGAGTCTGCCCCTCCTTCCCCCCCAACATACCCAATCTTCCCAGCAGAGTCATCCCACCCTTGCCCCCTCCCAGGAGCTGTTTTTTCAGGCCTAAAACTCTGTTGGTACAAGGCTCAACTCACCTCAAGGGTCTCATTCTCTGCTACTACAAGGCTCAATTCACCTTAAGGGCCTCAATCTCTGCTGGTACAAGGCTCAGCTCACCTCAAGGGCCTGAAACTCTGCTGGTACAAGGTTCAACTCACCTCAAGGGCCTCAATCTCTGCTACTACAAGGCTCAATTCACCTTAAGAACCTCAATCTCTGCTGGTACAAGGCTCAACTCACCTCAAGGGCCTAAAACTCTGCTGGTACAAGGTTCAACTCACCTCAAGGGTCTCAATCTCTGCTGCTACAAGGCTCAACTCACCTCAAGGGCCTCAATCTCTGCTACTACAAGGCACAATTCACCTTAAGGGCCTCAATCTCTGCTACTACAAGGCTCAATTCACCTTAAGGGCCTCAATCTCTGCTGGTACAAGGCTCAACTCACCTCAAGGGTCTAAAACTTTGCTGGTACAAGGTTCAACTCACCTCAAGGGCCTCAATCTCTTCTGCTACAAGGCTCAACTCACCTCAAGGGCCTCAATCTTTGCTACTACAAGGCACAATTCACCTTAAGGGCCTCAATCTCTGCTGATACAAGGCTCAACTCACCTCAAAGGCCTCAATCTCTGCATGTACAAGGCTTAACTCACCTTAAGGGCCTCAATCTCTGCATGTACAAGGCTTAACTCACCTTAAGGGCCTCAATTTCTACAGGTACAAGGCTCAACTCACCTCAAGGGCCTAAAACCCTGCTGGTACAAGGCTCAGTTCACCTTAAGGGCCTAAAACTCTGCTGGTACAAGGCTCAACTCACCTCAAGGGCCTCAATCTCTGCTGGAACAAGGCTCAACTCACCTCAAGGGCCTAAAATTCTGAAACTACAAGGCTCACCTTATCCCAAGGGCCTGAAGCTAAGTTTGGGAGGGCTCACCCTAAGGACCACAAAAGTAATTTTTGGAGGTCTCACCACATCACACACATACACAATGATAGTTAAGGGTGGGGGCTGTTTGATTTCCCCCTTGCCTATGCCATCTGTGGTTGTCATGGGCAACGTGATTTAAAGGGGTGCATGCTAATGTTTCTTTAGCTTAAAATATGTCTTTCTGTCCAAACTAATGTAGAGGAAAGAAGGTTTCCAAGTATTTTCCCACTTTCCACAGAGGTTTTATTGAGTTTGGAGTGTCTAGTTGATAGGCTGTGATAGTGGGGTAATACTGGGACTTGGGCATGTTATATGCACCCAGACATGCTTCCCCTGCTGTCCCAGTTGCATTCCAGAGGTGTCAGCATCATTTCCTGACGTGTCATTGTGGACTTGGTGACTCCAAATGGTCGAATTTTGATTTCCCTGAAACGAGCATTTTTTTCCCATAGACTATAATGGAATTCGATATTCAATCAAATAGTCGAATATTGAGGACTAGAGATGAGCGAGTAGTACTCGATCGAGTAGGTATTCGATCGAATACTACGGAGTACCACTCGCTATTCGAATGTAAAAGTTCGATGCAGATCTTGCATTGATTGGCTGAATGCTATACAGTCGGCCAATCAACGCTGGTTCTTCTCCTACCTTTAGAACTCATCTCCGTGCAGCTTCCCCGGGCCTGGGCAGAGCTGACTGCGCATGTCCGCTTGTAGTGCAGGCATGCTGAGTCGGCTATGCCCAGGCCTGATGCCTGGCAGAGTGAATTCAGAGCCGGAAGATGCCGCGGGGACGCTGCATGAAGAAGACTTCTCGGAGGATCCAGCCCGACCCTCACTCGTGGACTTGGTAAGTATAATTTGATCGAACGTTGCCTAGCCCTGAAACGAGCATTTTCCACCCATAGACTATAATAGGGTTCGATATTCGATTCGAGTAGTCGAATATTGAGGGTCTGCTCGAAACGAATATCGAACCTCGAACATTTTACTGTTCGCTCATCTCTATTGAGGACTACTCGAATCGAATTTCGAATATTTCACTACTCGCTCATCTCTAATCCTTGTATGTAGAGAACATTTTTCAGTAGTCTTCTCATTAACATATGGAAAGGGATCACCTACAGTGGGCAAAATAAGTATTTGATACACTGGCGATTTTGCAAGTTTTCCCACCTGCAAAGAATGTAGAGGTTTGTAATTCTTTATCTCTGGTACATTTCAACTGTGAGAGACAGACTCTAAAAAAATTTTTAAAAAATCACATTGTATGATTTTTAAACAATTAATAGGGTTGTGCCGATCTTGAGATTTCAGGATCGTTTTTAAAATCCGATTTCCGATCATATTACATTCGAACCCGATCCTGATCCCAATTCCGATCCCAATGCAAGTCAATGGGATTTTTTTAATAATCGAAGATCGGATTTTAAAAACAATCCTATTCACTACACAGTGTGGAGTCTAAAAATTGAAATCTTTAATTGTTAGACTCCACGCTGTATAGTAAAATCTTCTGGCTACTTAGTCCCCCCTGGTGTCCACTTACCTGCACAGAAGTGCTGCCACTGGTCCGGTCCCCACTGTTCTCGCTGCTCTTCTCGCCTCGCTGCCCCCGCCTCCCAGGTTAGTGTTACAGACCTATGAAGAAGGTGGGGCTTGTGGCTTAGGAAAGTGTGGGCGGGTACAGGGCTGGGGAAACGTGAGTGCTCCCAATAGCAGTGTTTTATTGGTGTATTATTTTATTTATTTTTTAATTATTTTATTTACATTTTTTAAAAACTTTTCTATTCATTTTTTTTATTTATTTTTTTACATTGTGCCCCATTAAGGTCATAATAGACCTTAGGGGACATCTGCTCACAGTTTTTTTTGTAGTGAAGGCTCCTTTGCACCACCACTTAGGAACAATGTTTGTGCTAGAGTCACTTGCTATGTTGCCCATTTGCTACTACTGTGAAGGCATCAAGCTGGAAATTTTCTAGAGCAACTCCTCTGCTGTGTGACTTTTCTCACCCATGTTCATTAGTTAGAAGACAGTATAGCTGTGTATCAACTTAAACATATGCAATGAGGGAGGAGTATTGTGAAAACCATTATGTCCTGTTGCTGCAGGAGATGGGGACAGAAATGTTCATTAAAGTTGAACTAGATGAGGTATATAGGTAGTCTGGAATTGGATTCCAAACCAGGTCTACAGAAATGTGGAAGTGTCATTACCATCTTGATTTGGTAGTGCACTGTTGCTGAAGCTGCTCAAAACAATGGCCCAGTTGGCCATGAAAGACATGTACTGTGCCTGCCCCAATTGTTGATACAGCTGTTGACAGTGGCGTGCAATTTCGCAGAGCAAAAATTGCAAGGAGTAGTCCACATTGTCAAGGGTATAAGGAAGGAACAACTATCTTATCAAGGCTGAGCACATGACATCAATTGCCTAAATTAGAATCTACTAAGTAGAATGGCAGCGATCACACCATCAGCAACTTGACCAGGTGTAAGTTCAGTTGATGAATATTTGGATAGCAGGGCATGTATTGTTGTTGTTGTATTCCGTTATCGATAATGACTGATGATGCATGTTACATATTTTTGCCACCTAGACACTTTGAGGGGGGGTTATTGTGTTTGTTATTCTACTCATCCCTTCCACTACGCACTTTAGCTCTGTGACCTATTTATGGGCAACACAACACCACATATTTATCTGTACCCTGCTACTAATTTTTATATATTATTTTTTAACACTTAAAGTGTTTGGTTTTTTTACTTTTATACTTTTTATATTCTAATAAAATTGACATTTTACATTTTTTTCCCCATATTTGAATATGGCTTCTTCTTTGCATGATACAGAATTAACTTGCATTTACAGATACTATGGCAAACTGTTTTTTTACAGACAATGATTTCTGGAAGTATTCCCGAGCCCATTGGCCGATTGGGCCCATTTGGTATTGGAGTTGTATGTAATATCCATAAAAAGTAAAGGACATACATTATCACATTACAAGGCAGAACATTGGGGATTGTTTATAGGTTCACAATCAGAATCCACGTAGAAAAAAAGCCTCCCATTGACTTCAATTCAATTCAATTGACTCTAGCGGAAAAAGGAACTCTTTGAAGTCAATGGGAGGCTTTTTTTCCACATGGATTCTGACGCAGAATCAGCGTCAAAATCAGCCCCAAAAAAACTCTGTGTGAATGGACCTTAATATTCCATCAGAATGAGAGGTTAATAGGATTATTGAGACACATTGTAAGGTATCTCTCTAATGGATTGTTTCATTTGTATTAGGTGATGTAGAAACATATATATCACATTTGCTGTAGGCAATAGCTGCCTAGTCTAACATGAAGTCACATGGTATGGTAGACTAATACTGTGCACTGAGTAAGCATGTCTAGATAATGTTAAATTGCTGATTGCAGGGGTAAATGTATTCAGGGGCGGATCCAGGGCCGGGCGAGCCGGGCAACCGCCCGGGGCCCTGCGCTTAGCGGGGCCCCGCGGCCCGGCCCTAACAAAATGGTCCCGGTCAGCATAGTCGGGCAAGTGCCGGGGCCCACAGAGTCTCTGGGGGCCCCCCGGCACTTGCCTGTCACGATTTCAGCTCATCGGCGTCCGTCCGCCGATGAGCTGGAATACATACGCGATTAAAGCAGGAGTTGTGAGATCAGCTCCTGCTTTAAAGCTCCGGCCCGGCTTGCGTGTGTATGCGCGATGACGTCATCACATCACGCTTACACATGCAAGCCGGGCCGGAGCTAAGCAGGAGCTGAGGTCACAGCTCCTGCCTCCTGCATCGCGTATGTGACTGGAGAGAGGAGCGTCGGGGGAACGATGGAAGGTGAGTGATAGAAGGTGAGTGTGTTTGTTTTGTATTAAATATTAAGGTGGAACATAATGAAGGGGGCCCATGAAACTGGGGGGCAAATGAAGGGGAGGGGGGAACGGCATGACACTGGGGAAGACGAAGGGGGTGGGGAGAGAACAGCATGAAACTGGGGACAGAGATGGAGGGGGCCCAAAGAAACTGGGGGGGGGGCAAATGAAGGGGAGGGGGGAACAGCATGACACTGGGGCAGATGGAGGGGGGGAGAACAACATGACACTGGGGCAGATGGAGGGGGGGAGAACAGCATGGCATTGGGACAGATAGAGGGGAGAGAACAGCATGACACTGGGGCAGATGGAGGGGGGAGAACGGCATGACACTGGGGCAGATGGAGGGGGGGAGAACGGCATGACACTGGGGCAGATGGAGGGGGGGAGAACGGCATGACACTGGGGCAGATGAAGGGGGGAGAACGGCATGACACAGGCAGATGAAGGGGGGGGATGGCATGACAATGGGACAGATGAAGGGGGGAGAATGGCATGACACTGGAGCAGATGAAGGGGGGAGAATGGCATGACACTGGGGCAGAGACGGGGGGACATGAAACTGTGGGCAGATAAAGGGGGAGAATGGCATGAAACTGGGGACAGAGATAGAGGGGGGGACATGAAACTAGGGGTAGATGAAGGGTGTATATGAAAATGGGGAGAGATGGAGGGGGGACATATAATTTACGGGTGACTGTAGGAGGATTATACTGTGTGGAATCACATGAAAAATTAATGAGAATGAGCGGAGTCAACATAAAAGTGGGCGGGGCCTAATTTGCTGCGGCACGCTGCACGTAGGGCCCCGCCAAAGTCAATTGCCCAGGGCCCCGCAAACCCTGGATCCGCCACTGAATGTATTTTAAGTTATTTAAATAAAGTGTTTTTAGGATGTCTTCAGGCTATATTATTGTGATAATTTATTTCTGTATGGAGGTTATATAAAGAGCAGAAGGAAGCACCAGATACATCCCTGGCACACAAATATGTTAATACCCAAATGGCCTGGATGCTCTCTGGTGCACACAGCTATGTGCACTCCAAGTATGATGTCACACTCATACACTGTATCAAGGGGCCAACTTTGACATGAGACCCACTGGTCACTGGCCTCTTCCTTTAATGTGCATTTGATATGCTGGGGCTTTTGAACTACTCCTAAAATCATTGAACTAGTAGAAGTAAACATCCAGCACGCATCTCCTTAGTTTAAATAAAACTTAGCTTTTATTTATCCATATTAAAAAATTGGAAAGCATTCAATTTTAGATATAAAAAACGCTCAGTGTGGCCAGCATGGAGGGAAAGCGGGCAGCGTCCGGCTGACGCGTTTCGGAGCCTCTAAGTCAGCTCCTTACTCATAGCCTGGCTATGAGTAAGGAGCTGACTTAGAGGCTCCGAAACGCGTCAGCCGGACGCTGCCCGCTTTCCCTCCATGCTGGCCACACTGAGCGTTTTTTATATCTAAAATTGAATGCTTTCCAATTTTTGAATATGGATAAATAAAAGCTAAGTTTTATTTAAACTAAGGAGATGCGTGCTGGATGTTTACTTCTACTAGTTTAACTACACCCTGGGCTGAAGGGCAACAAAATCTCCGTGCATCCAACTCAAGCTTTCAGGTGAAGTTCTTCAATACACGTAAGAATATATACACCCAGTGTTGGATCTTGGAACAAGAAGGTGAGCTGACTTCAAATTTTCGACAAGGATATAAAATCATTGAAGACTGAAGTGGAAGAGCAGAGAATCACTACTTATACAGCAAATAGAAAACACAGAGAGAAATAAAGAAAAGGTAACTTTTTACTCTATTACATTGATGGCCAAACTTTTGAGGTCGTTGTGTCAAAATTCGTTAAAAAAAAATGAGCATAGCTCAGGTGGTATGTCACTTCTAGAAAAATCCATAAATTTGTGATACTTGTAGCTCAAATAACAAAAAGTTGTATTTTTGTAATATGCATGGTATTTACTAATAACGCAAAAACAGATAATTCTTTACCTTACCGCTTAGGCTCGGTTTACATCTGCGTTCTGTATTCTGTTTGGGAAGTCCGCTTGGGGACCCACTGAACGGAATACCGAACGCATTAAAAAGCGGTGAGCAATGAAAGCACACAGACCCCATAGACTATAATGGGGTCCGTGTGTTTTCCACGCGGTGTCCACAAGAGTCATGGGACAGAAAAGTACTTCAAGCACTACCCCAAGCAGACTTCCTGAACGTAAGTTCAAACGCAGAGGTGAACCAGGCCTCAGTGACTTTTTTGTTGCTGAATTTCATTTGCTATATCTTCAATTGAAGGTGGTATTTTATACACTTCAAGACCAGTGAGGTCTTGGCAGAGTTAAAGGAGTTGTCCACGAAAAAAAAATGATAAATAAACTCCCTTCCTACCCCCCCCACCTAACTTCTAATTTACTTCAATTAAAAAAAAATCTATAATTACCCCCATCCTTGGAGCGGTAATGTTACTGCTCCAGGAACAATTTCTGATAAT